>NC_034188.2:6176974-6461213 GCF_002021735.2 Oncorhynchus kisutch
TTCTTAAACAGACACACAGGACCAGTCTCCACTTCCTGTTCTTTCTTAAACAGACACACGGGTCCACACTGCTTCCCAAATGGCACCCTAATCCCTACATAGTTAATTACTTTTAAACGTATCCCTATGGGCCCTGGTTAACAGTAGTGAACTATATAGGGAATAGTAGCCCATTTGGGAAGTAGCCTCTCTCTCTCTTTTCATCTGACTGTTTGCTGTTTGACCTCAGTCAATATGGGTGTGACATGGCCTGGGATATGAGAGGATTGGCAAGCACACGTACCTACAAGTGCACGCCCGCATAGACACACCTAAGTGCAAGTACCCATGCTCTGCACACACACACACACACACACACACACACCTACCTGTAAGTATGCACAAACACGTACGCACACAAAAAACACTTTATTTATGATTTATTTTTCATAATATATATTTTTTTAAGAATCTATGGATTACAGCGGAACATTTCTGGGAACAGTTCATCAATCAATTGATCAATTGTCTCCTTTATCAGCGATCAATTGCACTGCTGATTGACATAAGGAAATACTAGAAAACCATCCAGTTTAATTCAGTTTGACTAGCGGTGGTTCAAGGGACAAAAGAAAAAAGGCTAATATCTGAGTAGAAAAATGCACATATATATCTCATCTGAAATCATAATCTCTAAAACTCTACAGGAATTTGAAAAAAAACTCTCAAGATGTTAATTCAAGTTGGCTCGTCATGTTGTTCTAACTGTGCTATTTAATCACATACATATTCAGCGTCGCATGAAAAAAAAAAAAAAAAGATACCATTTTTTTTGTTCCCGATAGAACACCTTTCTCTACGTGCCCACTGATCCTGTGTATTCAGGTCAGGACAATAACTTCTGAAAGAGTAGCCTACCTAGAACCAAGTTAGACAACGCCCCTGAATGTCTACGCCATAAATTTCACCCTATTCCCTATGTACTGGGGCCTCTGGTCAAAAGTAGTGCACTATAATAGGGAATAGGGTGCCTTTGCCCATAGGACTCTGGTCAAAAGTAGTGCACTATATAGGGAATAGGGTGCCATTGCCCATAGGACTCTGGTCAAAAGTAGTGCACTATATAGGGAATAGGGTGCCATTGCCCATAGGACTCTGGTCAAAAGTAAGTGCACTATATAGGGAATAGGGTGCCATTTGGGATGTATTTGACATAAATGCTAGTAACATAGATGATATGTATAATGCTATTTTAGGACGTGTGTAGACAGAGTCTTGCTGGATGCAGTTGAAAGAGCGGCCAGCCACAGCTGCTGAGTTGCTGCCGTGAGACTAGCATTGAACATGAGCCAATCGCAATGAGGGTGAAATTATACAGTGAAGCATTGGCTATGGTATGAAGAACAGTATTGGCTGTGGTATGAAGAACAGTATTGGCTATGGTATGAAGAACAGTATTGGCTGTGGTATGAAGAACAGTATTGGCTATGGTATGAGGAACAGTATTGGCTGTGGTATGAGGAACATTTTCTATGCTATGAAGAACAGTATTTTCTATGGCATGAAGGACAGTATTTTCTATGGCATGAAGGACAGTATTTTCTATGGTATGAAGGACAGTATTTTCTATGGCATGAAGGACAGTATTTTCTATGGTATGAAGGACAGTATTTTCTATGGCATGAAGGACAGTATTTTCTATGGTATGAAGGACAGTATTTTCTATGCTATGAAGGACAGTATTTTCTATGGTATGAATAACAGTATTTTCTATGGTATGAAGAACAGTATTGGGTGACACAGCACTGCTGGAATGATGGAGCTGATAACCAATAACAATGAAGAAACTGTGTTACCCCTTCCAAAACACACGATTTTTGTATATACACCTGGATAGGTGCTGTTTTACAGCAGTAGTACAGCTCGCCTGGAACAAATTCAGGGTAAGTGCCCTGCTCAAGGGCACATCAGCAAATGTTTCACTTTATCATCTGAAGTATTTGAACCAGCAACCTTTCAGCTACTGGTCCGACACGCTAACCACTAGGCTACCTGCCACCTTGTTTTTACAAACTGTCCCCTGTTCCCTTTAAAGTGCACTACTTTTGACCAGGACTCTGGTGCCAGTTATGAATAGGGTCCCATTTGGGACGCTTATAATATATCATAACAAAGGTTTTGTTTCAAGTTTTGAATGGGATCTCTTGAATCTGAGAGAGTAAAGTTGGACAGTTATTCAAAGCAATACAATTGTAACTGCTCCGTTTCAACCAAAGCTCCTTCACAAAATACTATATTGTTCAATTCCTATCGATTCCAACAAAAAAAAGTATTGCAAAAGATTATAGAGAAACAAGAGAGAGAATTTCTTCAAATTTTTTATTTTTTTCAAATGTATATTTGAAACGCATGTATTTGAGTTTCTTTACTCTCTAAAACTCTGTTATAAATGTATTTTGTTGGGGAACAGGACCATGGTGAAACCACCCTGCCCAATCATAACAAATCCATAGATTAGGGCCCAATGAATCAATTTCAATTGACTTATTTCCATATATGAACTGTAACTCAATAAAATCGTGAAATTGTTGCATGTTGCGTTTTGTATTTTTGTTTTGTATCATTTGAATGTCCCGGATTTAGTTTACTATGTTATGTCCCCCTGAGTCAAGTTGCATTGGATGGGCAGAGACAGAAAGGGAGACTACGGCCACTCCCTTCTACACCTCCCGTTACCTCCCGCCCTCTATTCCTCCCTTTATCCAAGACCAGTAGCCCTACCCGTTCGCATGTCCAACCATTCTGCATCGCCCGGAGCAACAGCCACGCAGACTAGAAAAAAAAGGCAACACGCACTCTCTAAGGGGAGAGAGTGAGAAGGGAGGGGAGAGAGAAAAACGCCCTGGACACGGAGGGAGACTCGGGTTGATAGAGAAAGACAAGTATTTTAGAAGTGAGAAAGAACGTTTGATTGGGAAGAAGAAGACGTGCTTTTATCGACTGCTGGGACAGCAGGAGGGGAAGAGGACATTGCCAACGATGCTCAAGTTGCTGTGTTGAAGTTGTTGCAGCTCAGACTGCTCAGGTAAAAACAACAATTTACTTTTGTCATCACAATTTTAATTTAGATGATTTTTAACATTTTATGATGGTGATGGTATCATATCTGGTAAACTCCCCCAAAAAGTTATAATGCATATGTTTAAATGACGTGGCAATCGTGCTGTTTTAAAGCTAAATTGACATACCAATTTTGAAAATATGAATGATAGTCTTTCACCACAGTAACTGAAGAGGAAGGGTGGTGGTCCGCGGTGCTACTTTGTTTTCTCGTTCAAAGTTCTGTAACGTAGAACACGAGATGAAGTGGGTGTGTGTCCCCACCCACATGAACGGTGACATGGGTCTCACTTCTCATTTCACTCTCTGTTACGGTGCACTAAATACAGCTGACTGGGGTATATGAAGCGACGCCACTCACGTGAAGGACTTACATGCCAGACTAATTTAAGTTTCCCGGGGATGTGTTATACCATTAAAAAAAAAAAAACTTGCAAATGTACTGCCTAGTCCGGTTGTGATTTCATCTCAGCAACGTGGATATTGATATTCTTATCCTAACCCTGCCCTGCACGCAGTAAAGAAAAAAGAGAGTTGTTTAAAGAAACCGCCCCAAACATCATCATTGATGTAAAACCTGTCAAGTTAAATGATATTTGTTCTATTTGCCTCTAATCTATCAAGTCGAGTGTTTGTGTTGAGTATGAGTAATTATTTGCTAAGAAATGGCTATCAGTAAAGGCAGTTCGCCATAAAGCGTTTTAAGATCGCCTACAGACTTGGGTGTGGATTCTACTCTCTTACAAGTCCTTCACCTCCTCCTTCTTCTGGTTCAGGGAGGCGCACCAAGGGAAGAGAGAGAAAAAGAATTGCACACAATCTGCAATCATGTACAGAAGTCTTAGAACAACATATTTATAACCCATCTTCACGAAACCAACGGGTTTCAGAGTGTAATATAGTAACGGGTAATATAGTATAACAAAAAACGGTACATTTCGAATTTAGCAACAAACAAAAAAGTTTTCTCAGTTTAACGTGTTGACATGGGTGGAGTTTTACGGACTTTCTCGCTCGCAGTTTTAAGTCGATTCGTTTTATCCTGGGATTCTAGCCAGGGTGGAGAGAGAGAATTTAGGAGGGTGGGTGGGGTATGGTAATGGAATGTAGTGGTTAGGAAATACTTACTAATTGAAACCAGGTCTGAGGAAAAGAGGGGAAAATAATCAAGACTCCTGCAGCTCATAGAGACATCGTTTAAAAACAAATATCGAGCTCAGAAACGAAGATACAGAATGTGTTTGAATAACAGAACAACTACGCTGTTGTAACTTCAGGCGTGTATTAACCTTGAAGAGTTATGATCAAACGAAACAGACACGTTTTTCTTTGTTTCTTCATCACAATAGACATAGATAGAGATGTAGCGACATTGATCCCTCAAACATTATGCTTTGTAATAGTTGGGTGGAAATTCATATTTTTAAAAGCTTTCCCTTCCCCCTTCTGCCACACCCTGGCCGACGTTCTTCTGTGAAACAGCAAGGAAAAGAATAGCGCTCTCCCAGAGAACACTCGCTATAGGATGTCACCAGAGCCAGCGAGCTCACACAGAATGCCTTAAAGCTGTAAAAGAATAGCGCTCTCCTAGAGAACACTCGCTATAGGATGTCACCAGAGCCAGCGAGCTCACACAGAATGCCTTAAAGCTGTAAAAGAATAGCGCTCTCCTAGAGAACACTCGCTATAGGATGTCACCAGAGCCAGCGAGCTCACACAGAATGCCTTAAAGCTGTAAAAGAATAGCGCTCTCCTAGAGAACACTCGCTATAGGATGTCACCAGAGCCAGCGAGCTCACACAGAATGCCTTAAAGCTGTAAAAGAATAGCGCTCTCCCAGAGAACACTCGCTATAGGATGTCACCAGAGCCAGCAAGCTCACACAGAATGCCTTAAAGCTGTAAAAGAATAGCGCTCTCCCAGAGAACACTCGCTATAGGATGTCACCAGAGCCAGCGAGCTCACACAGAATGCCTTAAAGCTGTAAAAGAATAGCGCTCTCCCAGAGAACACTCGCTATAGGATGTCACCAGAGCCAGCGAGCTCACACAGAATGCCCGAAAGCTGTAAAAGAATAGCGCTCTCCCAGAGAACACTCGCTATAGGATGTCACCAGAGCCAGCGAGCTCACACAGAATGCCTTAAAGCTGTAAAAGTCTAACGTTCTCCAATTGTTCCTGTCGAAGTGATGGGCTGTATGGTCGGTCAAGTCACACAGTGGCAATGTGTAACTTTTTGGGCAACCCTACCGAATTCACATAGATATTTGTGCTATAGATCTGTCATTGGGGCGGCAGGTAGCCTAGTGGTTAGCGCGTTGAGCCAGTAACTGAAAGGTTGCTGGATCGAATCCCGAGCTACAAATCTGTTGTTCTGCCCCTGAACTGGACTGTTCCCTGGAAGCCTGTCATTGTAAATAAGAATTTTTCTTCACCGACTTAAATTATTATTTTTTTAAACAAAATCATTCAACTTGAAAGCAAGTCGTAGATCTGTTCTATGTGTGCTATTTCTATGCTGCCAGTTCTTAAGTTTTGTTTTTGTGTCTTTAGGTTTTTGTAATTGAGCTTAAAACAGCTGAGAATACTATATATTTTGTGATGGGAAATATATTTCACAGTGATTTTAGATAGCACAAGCAATTTCTCAAGCAAGAATTTTGCAAGGTCTGTCTGGGAGTGGTCTGAGTGGGGAAGGGGAAACTGAAAACTAGCTGTTATTGGCAGAGAAATGTGGAACCGCCTGGTGATGTCACCTGGCAGGCCAAAACGCCATCCCAACAAAATAGGCTGTAATTTTTGTCCATTTTTTCCCCAACAGCTCTAACACTAAACGGGAATTTTCACCATTTTCACAAATTCACAATATTATTCCAACCCCATAGTGTGGCGACACAGTAAAATCACATTTTTCACTGTATTAGACCTTTAAATGTAAACTTTGTTATTATTGTGAAGGTATGTAAAAGTATAGCCTATACACTGTATTCAGTGTTTTGAACAGTTAATTTGACTCGGTAGTTCTTGTTCAAAACAGAGAATATAGTAAGTGTCAAATATGGATTGGAAAAAAGTAAGCAATAATTTAAGAAAACCTCAGATTCAGAACAGAGCCTTTCGTGACAACCCCCTGACATTGTTATTTACTCATGTGTTCTATCTATCCAGTGGACATGGAATTCGTAGAACACTCATCATTGTATTCCAACAAGCCTGCCACCACAGCTTTCCTCTGCCAACTGTTGATAGCAGAGGAGAGGAGTGGCATTCTCACTGTGCCAGTGTGAGATGGAAAGAGCCCAGACTCTCGCACACTTCCTTTTTACATTTCCTCATCACGGGCCCATTCGAAAGGGGGAGAGAGAGGGAGAGAGAGGGGGGAGGGAGAGGGGAGAGAGGAGGGAGAGGGGGGAGAGAGAGAGAGAGAGAGAGAGAGAGAGAGAAGAGAGAGAGAAAACTAAAAGATAATTACTTGACACATTGGAAAGAATTAACAAAAAAACAGAGCAAACTAGAATGCTGTTTGGCCCTAAACAGAGAGTACACAGTGGCAGAATACCTGACCACTGTGACTGACCCAAACTTAAGGAAAGCTTTCACTATGTACAGACTCAGTGAGCATAGCCTTGCTATTGAGAAATGCCGCCGTAGGCAGACCTGGCTCTCAAGAGAAGACAGGCTATGTGCACACTGCCCACAAAATGAGGTGGAAACTGAGCTGCACTTCCTAACCTCCTGCCAAATGTATGACCATATTAGATACACATATTTCCCTCAGATTACACAGACCCACAAAGAATTTGAAAACAAACCCAATGTTGATAAACTCCCATTTCTACTGGGTGAAATTCCACAGTGTGACATCACAGCAGCAAGATTTGTGACCTGTTGCCACAAGAAAAGGTCAACCAGTGAAGAACAAACACCAATGTAAATACAACCCATATTTATGTTTATTTATCTTCCCTTTTGTACTTTAACCATTTGTACGTCGTTACAACACTGAATATAGACACAATATGACATTTGAAAGGTCTTTATTATTTTGAGAATGTCTTGTGGAACTTCTGTGAGTGTAATGTTTACTGTTGCTTTTTATTGTTTATTTCACTTTTGTTATTATCTCCTTCACTTGCTTTGGCACTGTTAACATGCCAACAAAGCCCTTTACATTGAAATTGAATTGTGAGAGAGAGAGATTTTATTTTAACACTTGTATTCATCTCTGTGTCTGATTGTTCCCTGGGTGTTTTAATTGTAGATAATTGGGCCATTTAAGTCATTGATTTGATTTATCACATAGATTTCACACCTGGTGCCCTGAAGCAGCCGTCCGTCCATCAGAATTGGTGAAATAAGGACTAGAAGTGTACAGTAATACGTTATTGATCCCAACTTGGGAAATTGTTGGCTAAAAGCTCCAATATTGTGGGGGTTTTCCTCCCCCTCTGTGTAACTGTAAACCCATCTAAAAAAATCTCTCTTGACTCATGAACTTACGCTACATATACATGAGTACACTGAGAATATAATACACTGAACAAAAATATAAACACAACATGTAAAGTGTTTGTCCCATGTTTCATGAGCTGAAATAAACGATCCCAGAAATGTTCCATACTGCACAAAAAAGCTTATTTCTCTGAATCTTCATTGACAAACATTGGCAGTAAGAATGGCTTTACTGAAGAGCTCAGTGACATTCAACGTGGCACCGTCATAGGATGCCACCTTTCCAACAAGTCAGTTCGGCAAATTTATGCCCTGGTAAAGCTGCCCTGGTCAAATGTAAGCGTGGTTATTGTGAAGTGGAAACATCTAGGAGCAACAACGGCTCAACCGCAAAGTGGTAGGCCACACAAGCTCACAGAACGGGATCGGCGAGTGCTGAAACGCGCAGCGCGTAAAAATCTCCTGTCCTCGGTTGGAACACTCACTATCGAGTTCCAAACTGCCTCTGGAAGCAACGTCGGCACAATAACTGTTCATCAGGAGCTTCCTGAAATGGGTTTCCATGGCTGAGCAGCCGCACGCACACCAGCCTAAGATCACTATGCACAAGCGTTGGCCGAAATGGAGTCTGGAGCAGTGGACTCTGGAGCAGTGGACTCTGGAGCAGTGGACTCTGGAGCAGTGGAAACTGGAGCAGTGGAAACTGGAGCAGTGGACTCTGGATCAGTGGAAACTGGAGCAGTGGACTCTGGAGCAGTGGACTCTGGAGCAGTGGAAACTGGAGCGATGAATCACGCTTCACCATCTGGCAGGCTAGGTCCCTTAGTTCCAGTGAAGGGAAATCTTAACGGTACAGCATACAATGACTTTCTAGATGATTCTGCGCTTCCAACTTTGTGGCAACAGTTTGGGGAAGGCCATTTCCTGTTTCAGCATGACAGTGCCGCCACGCACAAAGCGAGGTCCTAAAAAAATTGTTTGTCAAGTTCGGTGTGGAACAACTTGACTGGCCTGCACAGAGCCCTTACCTCAGCCCCATCGAACACCTTTTGTGATGAATTGGAACGCCGACTATGAGCCAGGCCTAATCGTCCAACATCAGTGACCTGAGCGAAGACCCAAAGTCCCTGCACCAATGTTGCAACATCTAGTGGTAAGACTTCCCAGAAGAGTGGAGGTTGTTATCGCAGTACCGGGGGGAGCATTAATAACTCCTTATTAATGCCTGTGATTTTAGAATGAAATGTTTGACGAGCAGGTGTCCACATACCTTTGGTCATGTAGTGTATTTTGCCATAATGAACTGTAGCAATGTTCATGACAATAATGATTTAAAAATACCTCTTTCAGACTGAGTGATTGTACACAGATTTCCAGAGAGCCACTCCCTCCTCAGCCCTCCCTGCCTAGCCCTTCCTCCTCCCCCATCCTCCTACCCACTCCCCAATCTTTCCCCCTTCCCACTTACCTCCCCTCCTTCATCCCCACTCCTGCCCCATTCCCCACTCACTGCCACCCCATTCCCTCCCTCACCACCCCCCCCACTCTCACCTCCCTACTCCCTCCTCCCCACCCTCTCCCTCCTCCTCCCCACTCCATCCTGCCCCTTCCCACTTACCTCCCCTCCTTCATCCCCACTCCTGCCCCATTCCCTCCCTCACCCCCACCCACTCTCACCTCCCCACTCCCTCCTGCCCCTCCCCACTTTAAACAATACAAAACATTCATATACAAACGAGAACATACAGATGCTCACCAACATCCACAACATCACCTCTGCCCAGACCCACCTGCTCACACCCCTCATCCACAGCACCCACACCCCTCATCCCCAGCGCCCACACCCCTCATCCCCAGCGCCCACACCCCTCATCCCCAGCGCTCACACCCCTCATCCCCAGCGCCCGTATCTCTCTCCGCCACATGGCCTCAAACTGCACCATTTAGTTTCTCTCCGTCGCCCACAAGCACTTTCAACATTTAGATATTAAAGTATTTGACCTTTTCCATTGTGTTAACGATGGAGGATTTTAAGTATCGAACCAACCTATCGGGTACCTCACTGCATCCTCATACACCATGTCTTGAAATATGCAGAAAGAGAGAGTTACACTGAGTCCGCAAAACATTAGGAACACCTTTCTACTATGGAGTTGCACCCCCTTCTGCCCTCAGAACTGCCCATTTTGCCCTCAGAACCGCCCCTTTTGCCCTCAGAACCACCCCTTTTGCCCTCAGAACCGCCCCCTTTGCCCTCAGAACCGCCCCTTTTGCCCTCAGAACCGCCCTCTTTGCCCTCAGAACCGCCCCTTCTGCCCTCAGAGCCGCCTCAATTCGTCAGGGAAATGGACTCTACAAGGTGTCGAATGGCATTCCACAGGTATGCTGGCCCAGGTTGTCTCCAATGCTTCCAACACTTGTGTCAAGTTGGCTGGATATCTTTTGGGTGGTGGAACATTCTTGATACACACGGGAAACTGTTGAGCGTGAAAAACTCAGCAGCGTAGCAGTTCTTGACACACTCAAACCGGTGCGCCTGGCACCTACTACCATGGCCCATTTCAAAGGTACTTAAATATTGTGAGTTGCCCATTCACCTTCTGAATGTCACACATACACAATCCATATCTAAAGGCTTAAAAATCATTCTTTAACCTGTTTCCTCTCCTTCATCTACACTGATTAAAGTGTATTTTACATATTTTAAATCAATAAGCTTTCATCTGGGTTCACCTGGTCAGTCTACGTCATGTTCCCAATCAAATCAAATCAAATCAAAATGTATTTGTCACATGAGCCCGAATACAACAGGTGTAGTAGACCTTACAGTGAAATGCTGAATACAACAGGTGTAGTAGACCTTACAGTGAAATGCTGAATACAACAGGTGTAGTAGACCTTACAGTGAAATGCTGAATACAACAGGTGTAGGTAGACCTTACAGTGAAATGCTGAATACAACAGGTGTAGTAGACCTTACAGTGAAATGCTGAATACAACAGGTGTAGGTAGACCTTACAGTGAAATGCTGAATACAACAGGTGTAGTAGACCTTACAGTGAAATGCTGAATACAACAGGTGTAGGTAGACCTTACAGTGAAATGCTGAATACAACAGGTGTAGTAGACCTTACAGTGAAATGCTGAATACAACAGGTGTAGGTAGACCTTACAGTGAAATGCTGAATACAACAGGTGTAGTAGACCTTACAGTGAAATGCTGAATACAACAGGTGTAGGTAGACCTTACAGTGAAATGCTGAATACAACAGGTGTAGTAGACCTTACAGTGAAATGCTGAATACAACAGGTGTAGGTAGACCTTACAGTGAAATGCTGAATACAACAGGTGTAGTAGACCTTACAGTGAAATGCTGAATACAACAGGTGTAGGTAGACCTTACAGTGAAATGCTGAATACAACAGGTGTAGTAGACCTTACAGTGAAATGCTGAATACAACAGGTGTAGGTAGACCTTACAGTGAAATGCTGAATACAACAGGTGTAGTAGACCTTACAGTGAAATGCTGAATACAACAGGTGTAGTAGACCTTACAGTGACATGCTGAATACAACAGGTGTAGTAGACCTTACAGTGAAATGCTGAATACAACAGGTGTAGTAGACCTTACAGTGAAATGCTGAATACAACAGGTGTAGTAGACCTTACAGTGAAATGCTGAATACAACAGGTGTAGTAGACCTTACAGTGAAATGCTGAATACAACAGGTGTAGTAGACCTTACAGTGAAATGCTGAATACAACAGGTGTAGTAGACCTTACAGTGAAATGCTTACTTACAAGCCCTTAACCAACAGTGCAGTTTTAAGAAAGAATAAGTGTTGAGAAAGTATTTACTAAATAAACTGTAGTAAACAATAATTTTAAAAAAAATTTAAAAAAAATAAAAGAGCAACAACAGTAGTGAGGCTATATACAGGGTGTTACGGTACAGAGTCAATGTGGAGGCTATATACAGGGTGTTACGGTACAGAGTCAATGTGGAGGCTATATACAGGGTATTACGGTACAGAGTCAATGTGGAGGCTATATACAGGGTGTTACGGTACAGAGTCAATGTGGAGGCTATATACAGGGTGTTACGGTACAGAGTCAATGTGGAGGCTATATACAGGGGGTACCAGTACAGAGTCAATGTGGAGGCTATATACAGGGTATTACGGTACAGAGTCAGTGTGGAGGCTATATACAGGGGGTACCGGTACAGAGTCAATGTGGAGGCTATATACAGTGTGTACCGGTACAGAGTCAATGTGGAGGCTATATACAGGGGGTACCAGTACAGAGTCAATGTGGAGGCTATATACAGGGTATTACGGTACAGAGTCAGTGTGGAGGCTATATACAGGGGGTACCGGTACAGAGTCAATGTGGAGGCTATATACAGTGTGTTACGGTACAGAGTCAATGTGGAGGCTATATACAGGGTATTACGGTACAGAGTCAGTGTGGAGGCTATATACAGGGGGTACCGGTACAGAGTCAATGTGGAGGCTATATACAGTGTGTTACGGTACAGAGTCAATGTGGAGGCTATATACAGAGGGTACCGGTACAGAGTCAATGTGGAGGCTATATACAGGGGGTACCGGTACAGAGTCAGTGTGGAGGCTATATACGGGGTGTTACGGTACAGAGTCAATGTGGAGGCTATATACAGGGGGTACCAGTACAGAGTCAATGTGGAGGCTATATACAGGGTATTACGGTACAGAGTCAGTGTGGAGGCTATATACAGGGGGTACCCGTACAGAGTCAATGTGGAGGCTATATACAGGGGGTACCAGTACAGAGTCAGTGTGGAGGCTATATACAGGGGGTACCAGTACAGAGTCAATGTGGAGGCTATATACAGGGGGTACTGGTACAGAGTCTATATACAGTGTGTTACGGTACAGAGTCAATGTGGAGGCTATATACAGGGTATTACGGTACAGAGTCAGTGTGGAGGCTATATACAGGGGGTACCGGTACAGAGTCAATGTGGAGGCTATATACAGTGTGTTACGGTACAGAGTCAATGTGGAGGCTATATACAGAGGGTACCGGTACAGAGTCAATGTGGAGGCTATATACAGGGGGTACCGGTACAGAGTCAGTGTGGAGGCTATATACAGGGGGTACCAGTACAGAGTCAGTGTGGAGGCTATATACAAGGGGTACCAGTACAGAGTCAATGTGGAGGCTATATACAGGGGGTACCAGTACAGAGTCAATGTGGAGGCTATATACAGAGGGTACCGGTACAGAGTCAATGTGGAGGCTATATACAGGGGGTACCGGTACAGAGTCAGTGTGGAGGCTATATACGGGGTGTTACGGTACAGAGTCAATGTGGAGGCTATATACAGGGGGTACCAGTACAGAGTCAATGTGGAGGCTATATACAGGGTATTACGGTACAGAGTCAGTGTGGAGGCTATATACAGGGGGTACCCGTACAGAGTCAATGTGGAGGCTATATACAGGGGGTACCAGTACAGAGTCAGTGTGGAGGCTATATACAGGGGGTACCAGTACAGAGTCAATGTGGAGGCTATATACAGGGGGTACCAGTACAGAGTCAATGTGGAGGCTATATACAGGGGGTACCGGTACAGAGTCAATGTGGAGGCTATATACAGGGGGTACCAGTACAGAGTCAATGTGGAGGCTATATACAGGGGGTACCAGTACAGAGTCAATGTGGAGGCTATATACAGGGGGTACCGGTACAGAGTCAATGTGGAGGCTATATACAGTGTGTTACGGTACAGAGTCAATGTGGAGGCTATATACAGGGTATTACGGTACAGAGTCAGTGTGGAGGCTATATACAGGGGGTACCGGTACAGAGTCAATGTGGAGGCTATATACAGTGTGTTACGGTACAGAGTCAATGTGGAGGCTATATACAGAGGGTACCGGTACAGAGTCAATGTGGAGGCTATATACAGGGGGTACCGGTACAGAGTCAGTGTGGAGGCTATATACAGGGGGTACCAGTACAGAGTCAGTGTGGAGGCTATATACAAGGGGTACCAGTACAGAGTCAATGTGGAGGCTATATACAGGGGGTACCAGTACAGAGTCAATGTGGAGGCTATATACAGGGGGTACCGGTACAGAGTCAATGTGGAGGCTATATACAGGGTGTTACGGTACAGAGTCAATGTGGAGGCTATATACAGGGGGTACCGGTACAGAGTCAATGTGGAGGCTATATACAGAGGGTACCGGTACAGAGTCAATGTGGAGGCTATATACAGGGGGTACCAGTACAGAGTCAATGTGGAGGCTATATACAGGGGGTACCGGTACAGAGTCAATGTGGAGGCTATATACAGGGTGTACCGGTACAGAGTCAATGTGGAGGCTATATACAGGGGGTACCAGTACAGAGTCAATGTGGAGGCTATATACAGGGGGTACTGGTACAGAGTCAATGTGGAGGCTATATACAGGGGGTACTGGTACAGAGTCAATGTGGAGGCTATATACAGGGGGTACTGGTACAGAGTCAATGTGGAGGCTATATACAGGGTGTTACGGTACAGAGTCAATGTGGAGGCTATATACAGGGGTACTGGTACAGAGTCAATGTGGAGGCTATATACAGGGGGTACTGGTACAGAGTCAATGTGGAGGCTATATACAGGGTATTACGGTACAGAGTCAATGTGGAGGCTATATACAGGGGGTACCGGTACAGAGTCAATGTGGAGGCTATATACAGGGGGTACCGGTACAGAGTCAATGTGGAGGCCATATACAGGGTGTACCGGTACAGAGTCAATGTGGAGGCTATATACAGGGGTACCAGTACAGAGTCAATGTGGAGGCTATATACAGGGGGTACCAGTACAGAGTCAATGTGGAGGCTATATACAGGGGGTACCAGTACAGAGTCAATGTGGAGGCTATATACAGGGGGTACCAGTACAGAGTCAATGTGGAGGCTATATACAGGGGGTACCAGTACAGAGTCAATGTGGAGGCTATATACAGGGGGTACCGGTACAGAGTCAATGTGGAGGCTATATACAGGGGGTACTGGTACAGAGTCAATGTGGAGGCTATATACAGGGGGTACCAGTACAGAGTCAATGTGGAGGCTATATACAGGGGGTACCAGTACAGAGTCAATGTGGAGGCTATATACAGGGGGTACCAGTACAGAGTCAATGTGGAGGCTATATACAGGGGGTACCAGTACAGAGTCAATGTGGAGGCTATATACAGGGGGTACCCGTACAGAGTCAATGTGGAGGCTATATACAGGGGGTACCAGTACAGAGTCAATGTGGAGGCTATATACAGGGGGTACCAGTACAGAGTCAATGTGGAGGCTATATACAGGGGGTACCAGTACAGAGTCAATGTGGAGGCTATATACAGGGGGTACCAGTACAGAGTCAATGTGGAGGCTATATACAGGGGGTACCAGTACAGAGTCAATGTGGAGGCTATATACAGGGGGTACCAGTACAGAGTCAATGTGGAGGCTATATACAGGGGGTACCAGTACAGAGTCAATGTGGAGGCTATATACAGGGGGTACCAGTCCAGAGTCAATGTGGAGGCTATATACAGGGGGTACCAGTACAGAGTCAGTGTGGAGGCTATATACAGGGGGTACCAGTACAGAGTCAATATGGAGGATATATACAGGGGCTACCAGTACAGAGTCAGTGTGGAGGCTATATACAGGGAGTACCGGTACAGAGTCAATGTGGAGGCTATATACAGGGGGTACCGGTACAGAGTCAGTGTGGAGGCTATATACAGGGGTTACCAGTACAGAGTCAGTGTGGAGGCTATATACAGGGGGTACCAGTACAGAGTCAGTGTGGAGGCTATATACAGGGGGTACCAGTACAGAGTCAATGTGGAGGCTATATACAGGGGGTACCAGTACAGAGTCAATGTGGAGGCTATATACAGGGGGTACCAGTACAGAGTCAATGTGGAGGCTATATACAGGGGGTACCAGTACAGAGTCAATGTGGAGGCTATATACAGGGTGTACCAGTACAGAGTCAATGTGGAGGCTATATACAGGGGGTACCAGTACAGAGTCAATTTGGAGGCTATATACAGGGGGTACCAGTACAGAGTCAATGTGGAGGCTATATACAGGGTGTACCAGTACAGAGTCAATGTGGAGGCTATATACAGGGGGTACCAGTACAGAGTCAATGTGGAGGCTATATACAGGGGGTACCGGTACAGAGTCAATGTGGAGGCTATATACAGGGGGTACCGGTACAGAGTCAATGTGGAGGCTATATACAGGGGGTACCGGTACAGAGTCAATGTGGAGGCTATATACAGGGGGTACTGGTACAGAGTCAATGTGGAGGCTATATACAGGGGGTACTGGTACAGAGTCAATGTGGAGGCTATATACAGGGGGTACTGGTACAGAGTCAATGTGGAGGCTATATACAGGGGGTACTGGTACAGAGTCAATGTGGAGGCTATATACAGGGTGTTACGGTACAGAGTCAATGTGGAGGCTATATACAGGGGGTACTGGTACAGAGTCAATGTGGAGGCTATATACAGGGGGTACTGGTACAGAGTCAATGTGGAGGCTATATACAGGGTATTACGGTACAGAGTCAATGTGGAGGCTATATACAGGGGGTACCGGTACAGAGTCAATGTGGAGGCTATATACAGGGGGTACCGGTACAGAGTCAATGTGGAGGCCATATACAGGGTGTACCGGTACAGAGTCAATGTGGAGGCTATATACAGGGGTACCAGTACAGAGTCAATGTGGAGGCTATATACAGGGGGTACCAGTACAGAGTCAATGTGGAGGCTATATACAGGGGGTACCAGTACAGAGTCAATGTGGAGGCTGTATACAGGGGGTACCAGTACAGAGTCAATGTGGAGGCTATATACAGGGGGTACCAGTACAGAGTCAATGTGGAGGCTATATACAGGGGGTACCAGTACAGAGTCAATGTGGAGGCTATATACAGGGGGTACCGGTACAGAGTCAATGTGGAGGCTATATACAGGGGGTACTGGTACAGAGTCAATGTGGAGGCTATATACAGGGGGTACCAGTACAGAGTCAATGTGGAGGCTATATACAGGGGGTACCAGTACAGAGTCAATGTGGAGGCTATATACAGGGGGTACCAGTACAGTGTCAATGTGGAGGCTATATACAGGGGGTACCAGTACAGAGTCAATGTGGAGGCTATATACAGGGGGTACCCGTACAGAGTCAATGTGGAGGCTATATACAGGGGGTACCAGTACAGAGTCAATGTGGAGGCTATATACAGGGGGTACCAGTACAGAGTCAATGTGGAGGCTATATACAGGGGGTACCAGTACAGAGTCAATGTGGAGGCTATATACAGGGTGTACCAGTACAGAGTCAATGTGGAGGCTATATACAGGGGGTACCAGTACAGAGTCAATGTGGAGGCTATATACAGGGGGTACCAGTACAGAGTCAATGTGGAGGCTATATACAGGGGGTACCAGTACAGAGTCAATGTGGAGGCTATATACAGGGGGTACCAGTACAGAGTCAATGTGGAGGCTATATACAGGGGGTACCAGTCCAGAGTCAATGTGGAGGCTATATACAGGGGGTACCAGTACAGAGTCAGTGTGGAGGCTATATACAGGGGGTACCAGTACAGAGTCAGTGTGGAGGCTATATACAGGGGGTACCAGTACAGAGTCAATATGGAGGATATATACAGGGGCTACCAGCACAGAGTCAGTGTGGAGGCTATATACAGGGAGTACCGGTACAGAGTCAATGTGGAGGCTATATACAGGGGGTACCGGTACAGAGTCAGTGTGGAGGCTATATACAGGGGGTACCAGTACAGAGTCAGTGTGGAGGCTATATACAGGGGGTACCAGTACAGAGTCAGTGTGGAGGCTATATACAGGGGGTACCAGTACAGAGTCAATGTGGAGGCTATATACAGGGGGTACCAGTACAGAGTCAATGTGGAGGCTATATACAGGGGGTACCAGTACAGAGTCAATGTGGAGGCTATATACAGGGGGTACCAGTACAGAGTCAATGTGGAGGCTATATACAGGGGGTACCAGTACAGAGTCAATGTGGAGGCTATATACAGGGGGTACCAGTACAGAGTCAATGTGGAGGCTATATACAGGGGGTACCAGTACAGAGTCAATGTGGAGGCTATATACAGGGGGTACCGGTACAGAGTCAATGTGGAGGCTATATACAGGGGGTACCAGTACAGAGTCAATGTGGAGGCTATATACAGGGGGTACCGGTACAGAGTCAATGTGGAGGCTATATACAGGGGGTACCAGTACAGAGTCAATGTGGAGGCTATATACAGGGGGTACCGGTACAGAGTCAATGTGGAGGCTATATACAGGGTGTACCAGTACAGAGTCAATGTGGAGGCTATATACAGGGGGTACAAGTACAGAGTCAATTTGGAGGCTATATACAGGGGGTACCAGTACAGAGTCAATGTGGAGGCTATATACAGGGTGTACCAGTACAGAGTCAATGTGGAGGCTATATACAGGGGGTACCAGTACAGAGTCAATGTGGAGGCTATATACAGGGGGTACCGGTACAGAGTCAATGTGGAGGCTATATACAGGGGGTATCAGTACAGAGTCAATGTGGAGGCTATATACAGGGTGTTACGGTACAGAGTCAATGTGGAAGCTATATACAGGGGTACCAGTACAGAGTCAATATGGAGGCTATATACAGGGGGTACCAGTACAGAGTCAATGTGGAAGCTATATACAGGGGGTTAAAGTATAGAGTCAATGTGGAGGCTATATACACGGGGTACCAGCACAGAGTCAATGTGGAGACTATATACAGGGGGTACCAGTACAGAGTCAATGTGGAGGCTATATACAGGGGGTACCAGTACAGAGTCAATGTGGAAGCTATATACAGGGGGTACAAGTATAGAGTCAATGTGGAGGCTATATACACCGGGTACCAGCACAGAGTCAATGTGGAGACTATATACAGGGGGTACCAGTACAGAGTCAATGTGGAGGCTATATACAGGGTGTACCGGTACAGAGTCAGTGTGGAGGCTATATACAGGGGGTACCGGTACAGACTCAATGTGGAGGCTATATACCTGGGGTACCAGCACAGAGTCAATGTGGAGGCTATATACAGGGGGTACCAGTACTGAGTCAATGTGGAGGCTATATACAGGGGGTACCAGTACAGAGTCAATGTGGAGGCTATATACATGGGGTACCAGCACAGAGTCAATGTGGAGGCTATATACATGGGGTACCAGCACAGAGTCAATGTGGAGGCTATATACAGGGGGTACCAGTACTGAGTCAATATGGAGGCTATATACAGGGGGTACCGGTACAGAGTCAATGTGGAGGCTATATACAGGGGGTATCAGTACAGAGTCAATGTGGAGGCTATATACAGGGTGTTACGGTACAGAGTCAATGTGGAAGCTATATACAGGGGTACCGGTACAGAGTCAATATGGAGGCTATATACAGGGGGTACCAGTACAGAGTCAATGTGGAAGCTATATACAGGGGGTTAAAGTATAGAGTCAATGTGGAGGCTATATACACGGGGTACCAGCACAGAGTCAATGTGGAGACTATATACAGGGGGTACCAGTACAGAGTCAATGTGGAGGCTATATACAGGGGGTACCAGTACAGAGTCAATGTGGAAGCTATATACAGGGGGTACAAGTATAGAGTCAATGTGGAGGCTATATACACCGGGTACCAGCACAGAGTCAATGTGGAGACTATATACAGGGGGTACCAGTACAGAGTCAATGTGGAGGCTATATACAGGGTGTACCGGTACAGAGTCAATGTGGAGGCTATATACCGGGGGTACCGGTACAGAGTCAATGTGGAGGCTGTATACAGGTGGTACCAGTACAGAGTCAATGTGGAGGCTATATACAGGGGGTACCAGTACAGAGTCAATGTGGAGGCTATATACAGGGGGTACCGGTACAGAGTCAATGTGGAGGCTGTATACAGGGTATTACGGTACAGAGTCAATGTGGAGGCTATATACAGGGTATTACGGTACAGAGTCAATGTGGAGGCTGTATACAGGGGGTACCAGTACAGAGTCAATGTGGAGACTATATACAGGGGGTACCAGTACAGAGTCAATGTGGAGGCTATATACAGGGGGTACCAGTACAGAGTCAATGTGGAGGCTATATACAGGGGGTACTAGTACAGAGTCAATGTGGAGGCTATATACAGGGGGTACCGGTACAGAGTCAATGTGGAGGATATATACAGGGGGTACCAGTACAGAGTCAATGTGGAGGCTATATACAGGGGGTACCGGTACAGTGTCAATGTGGAGGATATATACAGGGGGTACCAGTACAGAGTCAATGTGCGGGCGCACAGGTTAGTCGAGGTATGTGTACATGATGGTAGAGGTATCAGGTAGCCATTTGGCAAGCTGTACAGGAGTCTTATGGCTTGGGGGTAGAAGCTGTTAAGAAACTTTTTGGACCTAGACTTCGTGCTCCGGGAACCGCTTGCCACGCAGTAGCAGAGAGAACAGTCTATGAGTGGGTGGCTGGAATCGTTTGCAATTTTTAAGACAATCCTCTGACTGGTATAGAGGTCCTGGATGGCAGGAAGCTTGGCCCCAGTGAGGTACTGGGCCATACGCACTACCCTCGGTAGTGCCTTGCGGGTAGGAGCCCAAGCAGTTACCGTACCCGGCAGTGATGCAACCAGCTCTCGATGGTGCAGCTGTATAACTTTTTGAGGATCTGGGGACCCATGCCAAATCTTTTCAGTCTCTTGAGGGGGAATAGGCATTTTCGTGCCCTCTTTACGACTGTCTTGGTATGTTTGGACCATGTTAGTTTGTTGGTGAAGTGGACACCAAGGAACTTGAAGCTCTCAACCTGCTCCACTACAGCCCCGTTGATGAGAATGGGGGTGTGCTCGGTCCTCCTTTTCCTGTAGGCCACAATCATCTCCTTTGTTTTGATCACGTTGAGGGAGAGCTTGTTATCCTCTCCCCACACCGCCAGGTCTCTGACCTCCTCCCTATAGGCTGTCTCATTGTTGTCGTTGATCAGGCCTACCACTGTTGTGTCATCAGCAAACTTAATGATGGTGTTGGAGTCGTGATTGGCCATGTGGTCATGGGTGAACAGGGTGTACAGGAGGGGACTGAGCACAAACCCCTGGGGAGTGCAGTGTTAGGGATCTGGGTGGCAGATGTGTTGCTACCTACCAACTGGAAGCCCATCATCCAGTTGCAGTTGCAGTTGCAGGTTTTTAGGGCACTATGGTGGTGTTGAATGCTGAGCTGTGTTCCCTTTGTCCAGGTGGGAAAGGGCAGTGTGGAGTGCAATAGAGATTGCATCATCTGTGGATCTGCTGGGGCGGTATGCAAATTGTAGTTGGTCTAGGGTTTTTGAGATAATGGTGTTGATGTGAGCACTTCATGGCTACAGATGTGAGTGCTACGGGTCGGTAGTCATTTAGGCAGGTTACCTTGGTGTTCGTGGGCACAGGGACTATGGTGGTCTGCATGAAACATGTTGGTATTACAGACTAGGTCAGGGACAGGTTGAAAATTTCAGTGAAGACGCTTGGTCAGCGTGTGCTCGGAGTGCATTACCTGGTAATCTGTCTGGCCCTGCGGCCTTGTGAATGTTGACCTGTTTAAATGTCTTACTCACACCGGCTATAGAGACTGTCACCCGGAACAGCTGGTACTCACACAGTAGTCCGGAACAGCTGGTGCTCTCATGCATGCTTCAGTGTTGCTTGCCTCGAAGTGTGCATAGAAGTAATTTAGCTGGTCTGGTAGGCTCGTGTCACTGGGCAGCTCGCAGCTGTGCTTCCCTTTGTAGTCCGTAATAGTTTCCAAGCCCTGCCACATCCGATGAGCGTTGGAGCCGGTGTAGTAGGATTCAATCTTAGTCCTGTATTGACGCTTTGCCTGTTGGATGGTTCGTCGGAGGGCATTGCATGATTTCTTATAAGCGTCCATGTTAGAGTCCGTTAGAGCCGTTAGAGTTCCACGGCTTCTCGTTGGGGTATGTATGTATGGTCACTGTGGGGGCAACGTCATCAATGCGCTTATTGATGAAGCCAGTGACTGATGTGGTGCATTGAGGACAATGCCGTCTGGAAGAATCCAGTCTGTGCTAGCAAACAGTACTGTAGCTTACCATCTGCGTCATCTGACCACTTTGGTATTAAGCGAGCCACTGCTACTTCCTGCTTTAGTTTGAGCTTGTAAGCAGGAAGCAGGAGTATAGAGTTATGGTCATATTTGCCAAATGGAGGGTTGAGGGAAAGCTTTGTACGTGTCACTGTGTGGAGTAAAGGTGGTCTAGAGTTTTTTTTCTCCTCATGTTGTAACGTGCTGGTAGAAATTAGGTAAAACTTATTTAAGTTTCTCTGCATTAAAGTCCCTGGCCACTAGGAGCACTGCCTCCTCGCTCAGCCACGACTAGGTGAAACATAAGATATTACTGTTTTTAATGTCCCGTTGGTAGGATAGTCGGAGCTCATCCAGTTTATTATCGAATGATTGCACGTTGGCTATTATAACTGATGGTAGAGGTGGGTCACCCACTCGCTGTCAGATGCTTTCAAGGCACCTTGACCTACGACCCCTATATTTCTGTCTCTCCTTCATGCGAATGACGGGGATTTGGGCCTTGATTGGTATCTGAAGTAAATCCTTTTATTTTTTTTATTTTTTTTTATCCTCCATCTCCTCCAGCACCATTATACCCCCTCCTAATGTCATGTTCCTAATGTTTTGTACACTCTGCATTTTGGTCAGTCCAATTTTTTAAATTTAAATTCTGTTTTGGAAATCAATGTATTTCCCATTTATAGTTTATATGCCAATTTATTGGCGAATTCACAAAAGCTATCCAAGGATTGTTCCATAGGGTTGTGTTTTAAGGGAGTGATATTGGTTCTTGTTGAATATGTTTCATTTGAAGTTGTTAATGTTCTTTATCATTTGAAAATAGACAAGTGAAAAGATTCTGGGGATGAGCATGCACATCTTCAATATGTACCCATTTTCCCCCTTTAGTGCATTTAACTAAGTTTATTTCTCAAGTTAAAGCCCTGGGTGGTGAGCAGATACAATTTCAAGTCTGGAAGGTTAAAACCACCTCAGACTTATTAGGAAGATGTAAAACCTTCCTTTATATTCCATGAGTTTTATTTGTATGCATTACCGTGTATACATTACCATGTATACATTACCATGTATACATTACCATTAACATACATTACCATGTATACATTACCATGTATACATTACCATGTATACAGTCCTTATCTGTTGATGTATTTTGATGAGCATTTGGAAACAAAATGTAAATCATTTCAATAAAATGATTTATTATTGATCAATGTTATGCTTTACGGTTTGAGGTTTTTCACACCATGCACTGTAGAAGAATCACATTGGCCTCTGTCGATCTACAACATTTTCACATTTGCTTATACAAAACCATATGCAAAAACAAAGGGGGGAGCAAAACATTGAGACAATTCTGTTTGATAGCATTGGGATAATTCAGTATGTCTATTCTCCTTAGCTTAGGTTGTGTGTCCCAAATGGCACCCTATGCACTTCATAGTGCACTACTTTAGACCAGAGTCCATAGATCCTTAACCAAATCTTGCCACTCACCAGTATTTAATTGTTTGTTGATTAGTGTTCTTTATCACGAACCACTTTTCAATCTATTCTTGATAGTTGTCTTCAATCAATCAACTTAAGTTCCTTTCAGATACGAGACTAACTCTCTAAGTGTTTACCAGATACGAGACTAACTCTCTAGGTATTTACCGGATACGAGACTAACTCTCTAGGTGTTTACCGGATACGAGACTAACTCTCTAGGTGTTTACCAGATACGAGACTAAATCTCTAGGTGTTTACCAGATACGAGACTAACTCTCTAGGTGTTTACCAGATACGAGACTAACTCTCTAGGTGTTTACCAGATACGAGTTTAACTCTCTAGGTGTTTACCAGATACGAGACTAACTCTCTAGGTGTTTACCAGATACGAGACTAACTCTCTAGGTATTTACCAGATACGAGACTAAGTCTCTAGGTGTTTACCAGATACGAGACTAACTCTCTAGGTGTTTACCAGATACGAGACTAACTCTCTAGGTGTTTACCAGATACGAGACTAACTCTCTAGGTGTTTACCAGATACGAGACTAACTCTCTAGGTGTTTACCAGATACGAGTTTAACTCTCTAGGTGTTTACCAGATACGAGACTAACTCTCTAGGTGTTTACCGGATACGAGACTAACTCTCTAGGTGTTTACCAGATACGAGACTAACTCTCTAGGTGTTTACCAGATACGAGACTAACTCTCTAGGTGTTTACCAGATACAAGACTAACTCTCTAGGTGTTTACCAGATACGAGACTAACTCTCTAGGTGTTTACCAGATACGAGACTAACTCTCTAGGTGTTTACCAGATACGAGTTTAACTCTCTAGGTGTTTACCAGATACGAGACTAACTCTCTAGGTGTTTACCAGATACGAGACTAACTCTCTAGGTATTTACCAGATACGAGACTAAGTCTCTAGGTGTTTACCAGATACGAGACTAACTCTCTAGGTGTTTACCAGATACGAGACTAACTCTCTAGGTGTTTACCAGATACGAGACTAACTCTCTAGGTGTTTACCAGATACGAGTTTAACTCTCTAGGTGTTTACCAGATACGAGACTAACTCTCTAGGTGTTTACCAGATACGAGTTTAACTCTCTAGGTGTTTACCAGATACGAGACTAACTCTCTAGGTGTTTACCAGATATGAGACTAACTCTCTAGGTATTTACCAGATACGAGACTAAGTCTCTAGGTGTTTACCAGATACGAGACTAACTCTCTAGGTGTTTACCAGATACGAGACTAACTCTCTAGGTGTTTACCAGATACGAGACTAACTCTCTAGGTGTTTACCAGATACGAGTTTAACTCTCTAGGTGTTTACCAGATACGAGACTAACTCTCTAGGTGTTTGAATCACATTGGCCTCTGTCGATCTACAACATTTTCACATTTGCTTATGCAAAACCTTATGCAAAAACAAAGGGGGGAGCAAAACATTGAGACAATTCTGTTTGATAGCATTGGGATAATTCAGTATGTCTATTCTCCTTAGCTTAGGTTGTGTGTCCCAAATGGCACCCTATGCACTTCATAGTGCACTACTTTAGACCAGAGTCCATAGATCCTTAACCAAATCTTGCCACTCACCAGTATTTCATTGTTTGTTGATTAGTGTTCTTTATCACGAACCACTTTTCAATCTATTCTTGATAGTTGTCTTCAATCAATCAACTTAGGTTCCTTTCAGATACGAGACTAACTCTCTAAGTGTTTACCAGATACGAGACTAACTCTCTAGGTGTTTACCAGATACGAGACTAACTCTCTAGGTATTTACCAGATACGAGACTAAGTCTCTAGGTGTTTACCAGATACGAGACTAACTCTCTAGGTGTTTACCAGATACGAGACTAACTCTCTAGGTGTTTACCAGATACGAGACTAACTCTCTAGGTGTTTACCAGATACGAGTTTAACTCTCTAGGTGTTTACCAGATACGAGACTAACTCTCTAGGTGTTTACCAGATACGAGTTTAACTCTCTAGGTGTTTACCAGATACGAGACTAACTCTCTAGGTGTTTACCAGATACGAGACTAACTCTCTAGGTGTTTACCAAACTGGAGAGTCTATACGGCTCCTTGGCACAATCAGGTACAGAGATCCATTCAGTGACGATGATTGTAGTTGCCTAACATGACGCAACCAAATGAAGAAAGAAAGAAAAGTGATTCTGTTTTGTTTCTGGACCCTGTGCTGACATGCTCTGAGTTTGCAGGCAGCACACAGAGAGGCTGGGTAGAGTGAGTGGAGGTCATTTCTTTGGAGTTAGTCACTGTGGGAGAGGTACAGAGGAGAGACTGGGCTCCGGTCCAGCTGGCCTGACAGCGCTATCAAGTAATGTGTGAGACTGGAGCCCAGGGTGGGGCCTGCTCAGCCCTGTAGAGCACAGCACCCAGCCCAGAGTGGGGCCTGCTCAGCACTGTAGAGTATAGCACCCAGCCCAGAGTGGGTCCTGCTCAGCACTGTAGAGCATAGCACCCAGCCCAGAGTGGGGCCTGCTCAGCCCTGTAGAGCATAGCACCCAGCCCAGAGTGGGGCCTGCTCAGCCCTGTAGAGCACAACACCCAGCCCAGAGTGGGGCCTGCTCAGCCCTGTAGAGCACAACACAACACCCAGGCCTGTTGCCTAGCCCATTGGTTGCTCTCTTAGCAACCTAGCAAGCACTGAGAGGCTAGGGTGTCTAACCCTGTAGCCTGTTGCTACAAGCTCTTAGCAAGCAAACAACCTTCACTGAGACAGGACTCGAGGCAAGGTGGGGCCCAGCCTCGTAGCACAGCACTGCACCGCATAGCACCCAGCCCAGGGTGGGTCCTGCTCAGCCTTGTAGAGCACAACACCCAGCCCAGGGTGGGTCCTGCTCAGCCCTGTAGAGCACAACACCCAGCCCAGGGTGGGTCCTGCTCAGCCCCGTAGAGCACAACACCCAGCCGTTTAGCCTGTTGCCCCCACTACTGTAAGTCTCTCTGGATAAGTGCACCTGCTAAATGATGTAAATGTAAAAAAGCTAGCACTGCCTGAGGTGGGACTTGTAGCCTAGCCCGTTTCTCCATTCCCTTAGCACGTAAGCTAGCACTGAGATGGTGGTAAGACTGGAGGCACATAGAAATCAATCTATTTGTTTGACTGACTAGAACGGGGAAAATTTGACAGTACACTCATGGGTACAATCAATATTCTAGTCAGTCTAATTCCCGGCCCAGGCCCCATGCCCCACACTCCCTTTAGCAAGCTAGCTAGCGCCTCTCCTCTGTGTGCACTGCAGTGATTGTGATCATTAAAACAGTAGTGTTTCCTTTTATAAACCAACCTGAAGCAGTGACTTTGGTGTTTCTCAGAACATCTCTGTAACTGTTATTCCAGTCGCGTTGCTTTGCCTAATGGTGCTTTACCATGTAGGTGTGACCAATAGTACACAGTGTTTTGGATTTGTGACGCCCGTGTAACAAGTCAATGCCAAGTCAAGGTTGACATGTTCCTATGTTAATTAATAGCAATCGTGGCAAGAGCCCATTTATGTGGTCAGGAAATGTTTCCAAACAGACATAAAAACAACCAAATGCAAATCAGATCAACCAAATCTTACCCAAATCTTCTTAATTGAACGGATTCCAGACAGACGCACGTTTATGGAATTCCTTGAGACTCACCGTCTTACCTATGGTATGATGTTGATCTCCCCCCTTGTGACAGGAGGCAAATTAATACAAATGAATGACAGCTGTCATACCCTGAGTCTCTCTATGCAAACACAGTGACAATCCAACCTCGTATCGCTTGGCGTTTATCACTACTGGCCTATCTATTTCAGTAGCCGGGCAACCAACTAGCTAGCTACGCCAACAATAAAAGCAGTAAGGATAGGAAGAGGTTTTTAGCTTGGTGGTGGTGTGATGAAAGACCTTTTTTAATGAGGGTTTGAAAAGAGAGAAACACTTGTTGGATCCGTTAACCAAACTCCTAGCTCACAGGTGGCTATTCGCTATAGACAACAACATGTAGCTATGACGCGCTTGGTTTCTGCTCTTCTGCAACTTCAAACGGGTAAGCACAAACGGAACACCGGAGTGATAGATAACTATAAATCTAGCGAAGATGCAGTTTGTTAACACAATGCAAATTTAACTGTTTTATGGGTCAAAGGTTTGTGTTTGGAGTTGATCCTAAAAACCGGTTCATCCTGTTTTAAGTAATACATCAAAATCCTGTAAAGATTTTCCCCTTTTCACCGTTTACTAAAACTTTTACTTCTGTTTTTCAACTGCCAGTGAAAGAGTCTGTAAACTGTAAACACACAGTTATTTTCTGTAATTTTCTTGGACGTAAAGAACAGTTCAGCTGTTCACCACAACAAGGGAGGAGGCAGCAGACTAATGACAGTTGTTCAAAAAAACACAACTTGTCTTTAAAGAATTTGACTGTGTGGGGGTGGGGGTGGGGGGGGGGGGGGCAGGTTGTCACTAGTCCATGCCTGTCTGTGAGGAATCCAGTCCACCAGTTGGTGTTTTTGCTCAAGAGGAAAGACTCTTCTTTGTTTCACAGTACCCTCTTCTAGTCAAAGTGGATACCTTCAAACGTAGATAGGAATTGTGAACTAAGCCGGATGGAAGGCACTTGACATACAACGTACCAAGGTTCAGCTTTTTACTGTCGAGACAAATGGCAAAGTTTAATTGGAAAATATCAATACCAAAGCAGTTGGCTAGCATAATGCTTAAACAATTAGATCTTTATTATTGACTTCAAGCTCCAAGCTTAAAGGCACTGCTGAAAAGGACCATTGTCATTCAGGAAAACAGAATTCTCCAGATACTTTATGAATCATCAATCAGATATTTCTTCATCTTCAGACATGTGCTAGTACTGTGAGATCCAAACATATTGGGACAGTAAGCAGGTTTCCATCCAACCTTTTTATGTATATAAAGTACATGTGGGATGAAAAATGTCCCGACAGGCCTGATGGGAAACAGAAAAAGGTTCAAAATGTCGACAAAACTAAATACGCTTAGACAAGGTGGGATCTTTATGTGTTAGTAAAATTAATTATGCGAGAAATGTCGTTGGAAATATATACACTACCGTTCAAAAGTTTGGGGTCCTTTACAAATGTCCTTGTTTTTTGAAAGAAAACCACTTTTTTTTTTGTCCATTAAAATAACATCAAATTTATCAGAAATACAGTGTAGACATTGTTAATGTTGTAAATGACTATTGTAGCTGGAAACGGCTTATTTTTAATGGAATATCTACATAGGCGTACAGAGGCCCATTATCAGCAACCATCACTCCTGTGTTCCAATGGCACGTTGTGTTAGCTAATCCAGGTTTTATTTTCAAGCTAATTAATCCAAGTTCATCATTTTAAAAGGCTAATTGTTCATTAGAAAACCCTTTTGCAATTATGTTCGCACAGCTGAAAACTGGTGTCCTGATTAAAGAAGCAATACAACTGTCCTTCTTTAGACTAGTTGAGTATCTGGAGCATCAGCATTTGTGGGTTCAATTACAGGCTCAAAATGGCCTGAAACGCGTCAGTCTATTCTTGTTCTGAGAAATTAAGGCTAGAAGGCCAGGATCACATATACAGTGCCTTGCGAAAGTATTCGGCCCCCTTGAACTTTGCGACCTTTTGCCATATTTCAGGCTTGCACGCCCAATTTTTCAGTTTTAGATTTTTTTCAAAAAGTTTGAAATATTCAATAAATGTCATTCCACTTCATGATTGTGTCCCACTTGTTGTTGATTCTTCACAAAAAAATACAGTTTTATATCTTTATGTTTGAAGCCTGAAATGTGGCAAAAGGTCGCAAAGTTCAAGGGGGCCGAATACTTTCGCAAGGCACTTGTATGAATAGTATATGTTTCCAAACACTTCTAAATGAATGTGTATGATTATGGATAATGAATTGTGAATAATGATGAGTGAGACACCAATATCACCCCCCCCCCCCCCCCCAAAAAAAAATGTTAACCTCTCACCAATACAATAAAGCGAGGTTAGTATGTGTGGGGGTACAGAGATGAGGTAGTCATTCAAAAAATAATGTTAAACACTATTATTTGAACATTGATCTATGTAACTTATTATGTGACTTGTTAAGCAAATCTTTATTCCTGAACTGATTTAAGTTTGCCATAACAAAGTGGTTAAATACTTATTGACTCAAGACATTTCAGCTTTTCATTTGTAATTAATTGGTATATATTTCGAAAAAGATCATTCCACTTTGACATTACGTGGGTATTGTGTGAAGGCCAGTGACAGCCCCCCCCCAAAAAAAATCTCTCTATTTAATCCATTTTAAATTGAGGTTGTAAATAAACAAAATGTGGAAAAATTCAAGGAGTGTGAATACTTTCTGCAGATACTATAACCTCCAGCGAGACGCTAACTGTTACATTAGCCTCTAAGGCTAGTCGCTAGTTGTTTCTAACATGTTAATAGACGTGAACTGAGAGTGAATCTTGGCTAAACGTATTAGCAGACACATGCAGACATCAGAACTAGGCCTAAGGCAGACAGCAGCTGGGTATGTGAGGTCTGTGTACAAGCCAAGGTGTTGACTCCCCAGGTGGAGCAGTCTAAGTAAAGGACCTCGTGACTGTTTTTTGTTTGAGACTGTTTTGGTGACATTTGATAGTCCAGCGATGTGTTCAAGTTGTGGTTTGAACATACTAGTGTTGCGTTGGGAAAACTGAAATGACCCAGCTGTCATGCGTCGCGTCTTTCTGGTTGTGTTGAGTGATCTGTGGTACATATTTAAAATGGTGTGGCTGCCTGCTATGGTCTGCCACATAATTCACATTAAGATTTATGTTTATATATTTACCCGCTGGGCAAAGACCTCAGTTTAAACGTCTAGTTTTGACTTATATTTGGTTGAGTTGTCCACTAACGTGAATTTAATGTGAAATCAACAAAACATTTCACCATGTCGCTGGATGTAGGGTAAAAGTTAGGCGGGAAAAAAAGACGAAATGCTTTGATTTACTTTGATGACTTTTTTGCAAATTGAATCAGTTTTCCACATTGATTCAGCGTCGTCACCAATGTTCCCTCTAATTTCTTTCGGCACTGAGAAAATGAACAATGTTGATTCAACCAGTTTGTGTCCAGTGGGTATTGGAATCTAGAATCTCTCTAGGCTGTAGGCTTATAGAAAGAAACACCCGTCTACTAACCACAGGTCCTGGCAATCATCATTACCTACACCTGTTCTCCTTTACTACACACAACCAGTTTGTGTCCAGTGGGTATTGGAATATAGAATCTCTTGCTCCACCTGTACCACTTTCAGTATTTAGATGTGTTGAAAACATGCTTGACTCTTTACAGATGAGCTGATACAGTATATATACAGCAGTATGTGGGCACCCCTTCAAATTAGAGGATTCGTCTATTCATCAGCCACACCCGTTGCTGACAGGTGTATAAAATTTGAGCACACAGCCCATTCTCTCTTAGGTGTAGGTCCATTCTCTCTGAGGTGAAGGTCCATTCTCTCTGAGGCAAAGGTCCATTCTCTCTGAGGCGAAGGTCCATTCTCTCTGAGGCGAAGGTCCATTCTCTCTGAGGCGAAGGTCCATTCTCTCTGAGGCGAAGGTCCATTCCCTCTGAGGCGAAGGTCCATTCTCTCTGAGGCGAAGGTCCATTCTCTCTGAGGCGAAGGTCCATTCTCTCTGAGGCGAAGGTCCATTCCCTCTGAGGCGAAGGTCCATTCTCTCTGAGGCGAAGGTCCATTCCCTCTGAGGTGAAGGTCCATTGCATTGTTATGAAGACACAATCAGAACACACTGAAGATGTGTGACCTAGTCATGTAGATATCCCTGGAGCAGTAGCATATTAAGGCGGGCATAGGTTTTGAATTGGTTTCTATGTCTGTCCGAAAGCCATGAATGAATGTGTGTTGACGTTGGTTGTTCTCTTGTGTGAGTAACATATGCAAGAGAGACGTGTGGACGTGAGAATGAACCTAACTAGTCGATCAATCAATGTGATTAACTCCTATTCCTCTTCTCTCTCCGTGTGTCCCTTTGTTAACAGACAAACAGGAAGCAAAGAGACAGAGCCCTTGGCCTTGCTTGAGCAATCCAAAGTACGTAAGTGTCCTTCATTCAAAGATATAGTCCTCCAAGATGTTGACCACAACACGACACGAAACACATGTTACTGTAAACCCCCTTAATATGAAATGGCCAGTCAAGCCCTGCCAGTCAAGCCCTGCCAGTCAAGCCCTGCCAGTCAAGCCCTCCCAGTCAAGCCCTGCCAGTCAAGCCCTGCCAGTCAAGCCCTGCCAGTCAAGCCCTGCCAGTCAAGCCCTGCCAGTCAAGCCCTCCCAGTCAAGCCCTGCCAGTCAAGCCCTGCCAGTCAAGCCCTGCCAGTCAAGCCCTCCCAGTCAAGCCCTGCCAGTCAAGCCCTGCCAGTCAAGCCCTGCCAGTCAAGCCCTGCCAGTCATGCCCTGCCAGTCAAGCCCTGCCAGTCAAGCCCTGCCAGTCAAGCCCTGCCAGTCAAGCCCTCCCAGATTACACTGTTTTAACTGTTGGTAGTAGCAGCTGTTGCAGGATCATTTTTTAAAACTGAGGAGTCAAGGTCGTAAGTCTAAGGAATACCAAACCGCCAAACCGTACGCAAACAATGTCGCCAACAAGGGAGGAAGGAAAGAGGCGTATGCAGAAATGTTCTGTGGTCAGAAAGAGGCGGGTTAGCTAACTAACTGGTTAGGAGCTGCCATTGTCAGAAACCAGAAGCTTTCTGGTTGGGTGGTCTCGTGTTCCCTGCAGGCCTTCACTCATAGCACAGTTACACAGCAAACTACAATGATGTATAACGCTCATCTCCTTCCCTCCAATTCCTCCCCAATTCTCTTCTTTGATCCTTTTGTGGCCACATTTTTTACTCTCATGTCTCCATTGAGCACATTTTGATGAGCTCATCGTTTGATTAGAAGATGTTTTGCAGTCAAGGCACAGAGAGACACAAATGGAAGAATGTTGTTTGATTGTTGTTGGTTTTTGTTGCTTTCTATCACTGCTTGTCTGTCGAATGATTCCATGACCACAACAAGTCTTGTTCACAGTTTTCTTTATCACTCAACCTGGTCATTTGACTTTACATAACAGCAATTATACAATTGTCTCTCTCTCTCTCCCTCTCTCTATCTCTCTCTCTCTCTCTCTCTCTCTCTCTCTCTCTCTCTCTCTCTCTCTCTCTCTGTCTCTCTCTCTGTCTCTCCCCCCCCCCCTCTCTCTCTCTCTCTCTCTCTGTCTCTCTCTCTCTGTCTCTCTCTCTGTCTCTCTCTCTCTGTCTCTCTCCCCCCCCCCCCCCCCCTCTCTCTCTCTCTCTCTGTCTCTCTCTCTCTCTGTCTCTGTCCCTGTCGCTCTCTCTCTCTCTCTGAGTCTCTCTCTCTCTGTCTCTGTTTCTCTGTCTCTCTCTCTCTCTGTCTCTCTCTGTCTCTCTCTCCCCCCCACCCCCCTCTCTCTCTCTCTGTCTCTGTCCCTGTCTCTCTCTCTCTGTCTCCCCCCCCCCCCCTCTCTCTCTCTCTCTGTCTCTGTTTCTCTGTCTCTCTCTCTGTGTCTCTCTGTCTCTCTCTCTCTGTGTCTCTCTGTCTCTCTCTCTCTCTCTCTGTCTCTGTCTCTCTGTCTCTCTCTCTCTCTCTCTGTGTCTCTCTGTCTCTCTCTCTCTCTCTCTCTCTCTGTCCCTCTGTCGCTGTCTCTCAATTCAATTCAAGGAGCTTTATTGGCATGGGAAACGTGTTAACATTACCAAACCAAGTGAGGTAGATAATATACAAAAGTGAAAATAACAATAAAAATGAACAGTAAACATTACACATACAGAAGTTTCAAAAAAATAAAGACATTACAAATGTCATATTATGTATATATACATTTAACAGTGTACAAATGGTTAAGGTACAAGGGAAAATAAATAAGTATAAATATGGGTTGTATTTACAATGGTGTTTGTTCGTCACTGGTTGCCCTTTTCTCGTGGCAACAGGTCACAAATCTTGCTGCTGTGATGGAACACTGTGGTATTTCACCCAGTAGATATGGGAGTTTATCAAAATTGGATTTGTTTTCGAATTCTTTGTGGATCTGTGTAATCTGAGGGAAATATGTGTCTCTAATATAGTCACACATTTGGCAGGAGGTTAGGAAGTGCAGCTCAGTTTCCACCTCATTTTGTGGGCAGTGTGCACATAGCCTGTCTTCTCTTGAGAGTCATGTCTGCCTACGGCGGCCTTTCTCAATAGCAAGGCTATGCTCACTGAGTCTGTACATAGTCAAAGCTTTGAGTCAGTCACAGTAGTCAGGTATTCTGTCACTGTGTACTCTCTGTTTAGGGCCAAATAGCATTCTAGCTTGCTCCGTTTTTTTGTTAATTCTTTCCAATGTGTCAAGTAATTATCTTTTTGTTTTCTCATGATTTGGTTTGGTCTAATTGTGCTGCTTGTCCTGGGGCTCTGTGGGATGTGTTTGCGTTTGTGAACAGAGCCCCAGGACCAGCTTGCTTAGGGGACTCTTCTCCAGGTTCATCTCTCTGTAAGAGATGGCTTTGTTATGGAAGGTTTGGGAATCGCTTCCTTTTAGGTGGTTGTAGAATTTAACTGCACTTTTCTGGATTTTGATAATTAGTGGGTATAGGCTTAATTCTGCTCTGCATGCATTATTTGGTGTTCTACGTTGTACACGGAGGATGTTTTTGCAGAATCCTGCATGCAGAGTCTCAATTTGGTGTTTGTCCAATTTTGTGAAGTCTTGGTTGGTGAGCGGACCCCAGACCTCACAACCATAAAGGGCAATGGGCTCTATGACTGAAGTATTTTTAGCCAGACCCTAATTGGTATGTTGAATTTTATGTTCCTTTTGATGGCATAGAATGCCCTTCTTGCCTTGTCTCTCAGATTGTTCCCAGCTTTGTGGAAGTTACCTGTGGCGCTGATGTTCAGGCCAAGGTATGTATAGTTTTTTTGTGTGCTCTAGGGCAACGGTGTCTAGATGGAATTTGTATTTGTGGTCCTGGCCACTGGACCTTTTTTGGAACACCATTATTTTGGTCTTACTGAGATTTACTGTCAGGGCCCAGGTCTGGCAGAATCTGTGCAGAAGATCTAGGTGCTGCAGTAGGCCCTCCTTGGTTGGTGACAGAAGCACCAGATAATCAGCAAACAGTAGACATTTGACTTCAGATTCTAGTAGGGTGAGGCCGGGTGCTGCAGACTTTTCTAGTGCCCGCGCCAGTTCGTTGATATATATGTTGAAGAGGGTGGGGCTTAAGCTGCATCCCTGTCTCACCCCACGGCCCTGTGTGAAGAAATGTGTGTGTTTTTTTTGTTGCCAATTTTAACCGCACACTTGTTGTTTGTTTGCATGGATTTTATAATGTCGTATGTTTTACCCCTAACACTACTTTCCATCAATTTGTATAGCAGACCCTCATTCCAAATTGAGTCAAAGGCTTTTTTGAAATCAACAAAGCATGAGAAGACTTTACCTTTTTTTTGGTTTGTTTGGTTGTCAATTAGGGTGTGCAGGGTGAATCTTCTCTCTCTCTCTCTCTCTCTCTCTCTCTCTCTTTCTGCCTCTCTGTGTCTCTCTCTCTCTTTCTGTCTCTGTCTCTTTCTGTCTCTCTCTCTCTCTGAGTCTCTCTTTCTCTCTCTGTCTGTCTCTCTCTCTCTCTCTTTGTCTGTCTCTCTGTCTCTGTCTCTTTCTCTGTCTCTCTCTCTGTCTCTCTCTCTGTCTGCCTCTCTGTCTCTTTCTCTGTGTCTCTCTCTGTGTCTCTGTCTCTCTCTGTCTCTGCCTCTGTCTCTCTCTCTCTCTCTCTCTCTGTCTCTCTCTCTCTCTCTGCCCCTCCCAGTACTCCCTGCCAGGAATATGTCAAAGGAAAATACTTCTCTAGATCATAAAGCATTGTTCCAGAAGGGGGAGGGGGAAGGGCACATTACACACATTTGATGTTATGAAACCTCAAGGACTGTTGTAGCAATAGAGAGTAATAGGAGTGAGAGTTGGGTGTGGTGTGGCCGTAGGTTACTTTTTAACGTGAGAGATGAGATGAGGGCGGGACGTAGAGAAGAATAATGAGAGCTGTATAACCCGAGCCGGGAGCTGTTGGTTTCTCCCTCCATCTGCTTTTGTAAATAACTCCTGAGTGCCAACAATAATAATGGGGCTTGTTTGAGAGTTAGGGCAGCATAGTTTTCATGGGTCTCTCATATCCTGAAAGTCTCTAAGCAGACAGAGATAAGCTCTGAAACACATGGGAAACAGTCATTGCAAAAGCAAATGGGACATGATGCAGAGTGTTTTTGTGTGGCTTTATTGATGATTTCTAATTCATCTGATGAATGCAATGCACATGTTGGTGTTTGGGTGTTCGGGCTCTCACATGGCGCGGGGTGTTCAGGCTCTCACATGGCGCGGGGTGTTCGGGCTCTCACATGGCGCGGGGTGTTCGGGCTCTCACATATGGTTTCGTTGACTTTGAGAATCTCACACACAGACACAAGCACACACACACACACACACACACACTCTGTATTGTTTGTTTCATTTACTTAGAATATATTTTGGTCGCGATACTAAGGGCCCTGTTACTAGCTAGGATCCGTTTTAGATTGTGTAATTAGCTAGCATGCAGTGTCAGTTGACCTGATGTCACGCGGGACTAGGTGCGTGAGGGAAGAATCAGCAGAGAGTTCCACAGGAAGAGGTGCACTTTAATCTGGCACAAAAAGCAATGCTCACAACACAGGGACCAACCCACAACACAGGGACCAACCCACAACACAGGGACCAACCCACAACACAGGGACCAACACACAACACAGGGACCAACCCACAACACAGGGACCAACCCACAACACAGGGTACCAACCCACAACATAGGGACCAACCCACAACACAGGGACCAACCCACAACACAGGGACCAACCCACAACACAGGGACCAACCCACAACACAGGGTACTAACCCACAACACAGGGTACCAACCCACAACACAGGGACCAACCCACAACACAGGGACCTACCCACAACACAGGGACCAACCCACAACACAGGGACCAACCCACAACACAGGGTACTAACCCACAACACAGGGTACCAACCCACAACACAGGGTACCAACCCACAACACAGGGTACTAACCCACAACACAGGGTACTAACCCACAACACAGGGTACTAACCCACAACACAGGGACCAATCCACAACACAGGGACCAACCCACAACACAGGGTACCAGGTCCAGAACATGAACACACCTAAATAACACACACACGTAACACAAGAATAATCCCTTCACAAAACAAGGGCGGGTATATGCACTTTAAATAAGGAAGCCCATCAGGCACACACAAATAGACACAGGTGCAACTAATAAGACAAAACAAACAGACAAACGAAAAAGGGATCGGTGGCGGCTCGTAGGCCGGTGATGACGACCGCTGAGCACCGCCCGAAACAGGCAGAGGAACCAACTTCGGCGGAAGTCGTGACACCTGAGTGCAATTTGATCTTCATGAGTTAATTAGATCACGTGTCTTTGATGAAAAGCACCCTGTAGTGTACTACTTTTGATGGGTCCTGGTCAAAAGTATTGCACTATGTAGGGAATAGGGTGTCATTTGGGATGCGTCGTTGCCTTGTTAAAGTCACTCCCTTTAGCTGGACTGGCTGTGATGTTGTGTTACTGGAGGAGTTGAAAGCTTTTATGATACTTATATGTCATAGAGTACCTGTAGTATGATTCACAATACCCCCCATAAAATATAATGTATAATCATTCCCCTGTGGTCAGGTTCCCCCCTCTTTCTTGAAAGTGACCAAACAACTGTTAAAAAAAGCAATCTTCAAATGTCCTTGGATTTCATGCATTCAGCAATATTCCCAATCACAAGAGATCAAGGGTTGTGTCCCAAATGACCCCCTATTCCAAGGTCTATTTATGAACTGGTTTTAATTGGACGACATTGGCCGAAAGCTGGGGAGAATAATATATTTACATTGCATTCTATTGAGTCTTTTGGGTGGCAGGGTAGCCTAGTGGTTAGAGTGTAGAGGAGGCAGGGTAGCCTAGTGGTTAGAGTGTAGAGGTGGCAGGTAGCCTAGTGGTTAGAGTGTAGAGGTGGCAGGTAGCCTAGTGGTTAGAGTGTAGAGGCGGCAGGTAGCCTAGTGGTTAGAGTGTAGAGGTGGCAGGTAGCCTAGTGGTTAGAGTGTAGAGGTGGCAGGTAGCCTAGTGGTTAGAGTGTAGAGGCGGCAGGTAGCCTAGTGGTTAGAGTGTAGAGGTGGCAGGTAGCCTAGTGGTTAGAGTGTAGAGGTGGCAGGGTAGCCTAGTGGTTAGAGTGTAGAGGTGGCAGGGTAGCCTAGTGGTTAGAGTGTAGAGGTGACAGGGTAGCCTAGTGGTTAGAGTGTAGAGGTGGCAGGTAGCCTAGTGGTTAGAGTGTAGAGGTGGCAGGTAGCCTAGTGGTTAGAGTGTAGAGGTGGCAGGGTAGCCTAGTGGTTAGAGTGTAGAGGTGGCAGGGTAGCCTAGTGGTTAGAGTGTAGAGGTGGCAGGGTAGCCTAGTGGTTAGAGTGTAGAGGTGGCAGGTAGCCTAGTGGTTAGAGTGTAGAGGTGGCAGGGTAGCCTAGTGGTTAGAGTGTAGAGGTGGCAGGGTAGCCTAGTGGTTAGAGTGTAGAGGTGGCAGGGTAGCCTAGTGGTTAGAGTGTAGAGGTGGCAGGTAGCCTAGTGGTTAGAGTGTAGAGGTGGCAGGTAGCCTAGTGGTTAGAGTGTTGGACTAGTAACCGGAAGGTTGCAAGTTTAAACCCCTGAGCTGACATCTGTCGTTCTGCCCCTGAACAGGCAGTTAACCCGTCATGGAAAATAAGAATTTGTTCTTAACTGACTTGCCGAGTTAAATAAAATAAAAATAAATAAACCATGGGCTTGTATCCTCTGTTTACTTCGTTTTTAAGATGGAATTCAATGCTTTTATCGTCAGGATGAAGCATTTTATTTTAGATTATTAGATTCATTCTTGTTCAGGAGAGTGGCCTGCTCTGTGGCTTTGACTGAAATGGCAACATATAGGGATCTTTTTTAAATTAGTGCACTACGTAGGCAATAGGATACCATTTTTGACACAGCCTGTGTCATATCCAGAGAGAGGCATTATGTAGATGTGTAGTTGATGTGGTTTTGGCGGTATCCAGATTGTCATACCGAAATATTCAGTAATATTGGCACTGAACACAAGGGGCACTTTTTTCAAACTCCACTGAGTCTCTGTAATCATAAGGTTAGCAATGCTAACAAGTACATGTCAAAACCTATAGGAAATGCTAGCTAAATGCTTACGTGTGCATTGCGGACATTTTATACAGTCTCTGACATAAACTGTTTTGCAGGACAAACATCTCAGCCCATAAAGTTATACAAGTAACTAAAAAATGCATCTCACAGTTTGCTGCTCATAACAAATATTAGACAGCATGGTTCTTTATTCAGGAGCGGATTCTCTACTGTTGCAAAGAGAAGCTTCATTTTTCAAGAAGCTAACCAACCAGATAACTACTAGTTAGTAAACCAAATTCACAACTGCAGAACATTAAGCATAGTTTAGACAGTTAACTTAATAGTTATAATATCTAGCTGGTAAACATTTAGTTGTGAATTCTGTACTGTAGCTCCCGAGTGGCGCAGCGGTCTAAGGCACTGTATCTCTGTGGAAGAGGTGTCACTACACTCCCTGGTTTGAATCAAGGGCTTTATTACATCTGGCCGTGATTGGGAGTCCCATAGGGCGGTGCATAATTGGCCTGGCTAGGCCGTCATTGTAAATAAGAATTTGTTCTTAACTAACTTGCCTAGTTAAAAAACAAAGAAAAAATAGGCTGAGAGGTTAAGGAAACCAAACACTGACCTTCAATTAGACTATTGAATGACAATACTGAGAGAAAGTAGAGGGGAAAATCAATAGCAAATTTTCTGCTCTTTTGTATAAGGAATTTGATGTTTCAGAGATAAAAGGCTGACAAGACCGAGATAAATCTAGGACTATCGAGCTCCACTTGAAATAAAACAAAACATATATAGATGACCTGGCATGTGCTGCACAATAGTGCATGACTCACAAGGCTCCTTGTCTCTCTGTAGTTGTGTGCTTGTAAACAAACACCATGTGACTGGGTACTATGGGTAAGCTTTATAATGTACAATAATGTGACAGGTGAAATGAAGAACCTGATCTTCTTTATCTTCTAATGTATTGCACAAGTTGACTGCAGGTAATTTACTTTAAAAGTAGCTTAAAATATTAAAATGTGTGTGTGTGTATATATACATATATATATATATATTATTATCACTGTCATGTTTAGTCATTTATCACCTACTACACCAGACTTGACCTGCCGTTGTTAGCCAGATACTTTACCAATACAGACACCAGTACTGTAAAATAACTTGAAAAGATGGAATGGAAAACCATATATTTTTAACACCTCTCCTTGTTTATGTAATGATAGCAGGCATACGTTTCAAATGAGTGTGATGGTGGGGGAGAGTGGTACATGGCGCAGATTCAAACTTGTGTGTGTGTGTGTGTGTGTGTGTGTGCTTGTGTCCCAAATGGCACCCTATTCCATTTATAGTGCACTACTTTTGACGACTGGGGCCCCGTAGGGAAAGTTGTTCATTAAATAGGGAGTAGTGGATCATTTGGTAACAGCTCTTCTTCCCTGGTTATTATTTTTCTCTCTCAGCAGGTCGTTATCTTGCAGAGCAGTGTGGATCTAGTACCATTATAGCTATGTACAGTTGAACTTTATTCAGTGAATATATATATATATATATATATATATAGGTTCACCTTGGCTTCAGTTACTCTATGCTCATGCTACTGATGAATTTACCAGTTTAACTTGCAATTGTTGTATTTATAGTGGTGAAAAAAATGGTATGGTATGGAAACATACATTTTTTGTTTGAAACTATTATGCAAAAATGGAATTAGGCAAGATAGTTTATGAACAGGGGAACATATGCATGTTTATTTCATAGAGCTATGGAGAAATATAGCAAATGAAGCCATAGATCTATGGAGAAATATAACAAATGAAGCCATAGATCTATGGAGACATATAGCAAATGAAGCCATAGATCTATGGAGACATATAGCAAATGAAGCCATAGATCTATGGACACATATAGCAAATGAAGCCATAGATCTATGGACACATATAGCAAATGAAGCCATAGATCTATGGAGACATATAGCAAATGAAGCCATAGATCTATGGAGACATATAGCAAGTGAAGCCATAGATCTATGGACACATATAGCAAATGAAGCCATAGATCTATGGAGACATATAGCAAATGAAGCCATAGATCTATGGAGACACATATAGCAAATGGAGCCATAGATCTATGGAGACATATAGCAAATGAAGCCATAGATCTATGGAGACATATAGCAAATGAAGCCATAGATCTATGGAGACATATAGCAAATGGAGCCATAGATCTATGGAGACACATAGCAAGTGAAGCCGAAGCCATAGATCTATGGAGACAAAAAGCAAATGAAGCCATAGATCTATGGAGACATATAGCAAGTGAAGCCATAGAACAGAATGAACAGATTGTTACCTGTAGCCACTACAGAACATAGTATTAACAGATTGTTACCTGCACCATTCTGACACATAGGAAAGGAAGAGATAAAAAGCTGGAGGGTACTTAATAAGAGACTGTGGTTCCATCCGTAATGACACCCTATGTCCTATATAGTGCACTACTTTTGACCAGAATGGCACCCCATGTCCCATATAGTGCACTACTTTTGACCAGAATGGCACCCTATGTCGTATATAGTGCACTACTTTTGACCAGAATGGCACCCTATGTCCCATATAGTGCACTACTTTTGACCAGAATGGCACCCTATGTCCCATATAGTGCACTACTTTTGACTAGGACCCATAGGGCTAAAAGTAGTGCGCTATATAATGAATACGGTGCCATTCTGAATTTAGCCTATTTATGCACCATTCACTGTGCATATAGCCTAGCTGTTAGTCAAACATATAGGCTAATGGAGCATTCTAAATGCAGCACACTAAATGCAGCATACTAAATACAGCATACTAAATGCAGCATACTAAATACAGCATACTAAATGCAGCATACTAAATACAGCATACTAAATGCAGCATACTAAATGCAGCATACTAAATACAGCATACTAAATGCTGAATACTAAACGCATCATACTAAATGCAGCACACTAAATGCAGCATACTAAATGTGGCATACTAAATACAGCATACTAAATGCAGCATTCTAAACGCAGCACACTAAATGCAGCATTCTAAATGCAGCACACTAAATGCAGCATACGAAATACAGCATACTAAATGTGGCATACTAAATACAGCATACTAAATGCAGCACACTAAATGCAGCACACTAAATGCAGCATACTAAACGCGGCATTCTAAATGTGGCATACTAAATGCAGCACACTAAATGCAGCACACTAAATGCAGCATACTAAATGCAGCATTCTAAATGCAGCATACTAAATGCAGCATACTAAATACAGCATACTCTATCTATATCTAGATGTAGATCAGATGTGACTGGTAACAACACGCATGATGCCCATGGCAATAAGTTAACAATGACACAGTCTCAGAGAGATATTCTGGATTCCATCCCTCTCCTCAGAGAAACTCAGACAGACGACAGACATTTTAATTAGTGTGTCTGATCTGAGTGTCTAATCTGAGCACCGCAGGAATCTGACAGTGGGTGTTGGCTTGGAGCGAAGGAGTGTGGGTTCTCTCTCTCTCTCTCTCTCTCTCTCTCTTTCTCTCTTTCTCTCTCTCTCTCTCTGTCTCAATTCAATTTAAGGGCTTGTTAAATTGAGGTCCTGTTAAATGATTGCCTTGGGAAATAGATAATAAAATAGATAATAGACTAAAGTTAAATAAACAATAATTGTTTTTATTTTTTAAATGGAACGTGTTCCCTCTTCTATAGATTGATTGGACCAAATGGATCACAAATCGGGGAACCCTGTTCTATAGATTGATTGGACCAAATGCATCACAAGTCGGGGAACCATGTTCTATAGATTGATTGGACCAAATGCATCACAAGTCGGGGAACCCTGTTCTATAGATTGATTGGGCCAAATGGATCACCAGTTTAGTATGCTGTCTGAGGTGTACTCCACCTCTAGTCTCTTCTGCGTCCCAAATGGCACCCTATTCCCTGCCTAGATCTCCAGTTACCCATAGTGCTCTAGTGCTGTGGCAGTACATGTGACAGTAAATATGATTAGGAGGGAAGGTGATCAAATCAATGGGGGAAAATGACACAAAACAAATCAAGAAAACAACATGTGATAAAATGGCAAAAAAATAAAAAGTGGTTTGCGGTATTCTCAATTGTGATCCCAAGATTGTGAGATAAAGATTTAGAAAACTTGTTGGATTCCTAGTTGTGACTTCCCTGGTTCCCTCCCTGCTTGCTTTGTGGTTATGACAACTCAACGAAAACAGAGATAATCACTCAGTGGCATGACTCATATCCTGTTGCTTTTGTTATATCCTGTTGATAGAATTGAGCGCATGGTCAGGGGTACATAATTACAAATCATTTGTAGACTGCAAATGGACTGCAAGAAGCACAAACAGATATAATATGTGACTAAAACTGAATTATTTCAAAACTGGCTTACATTTGTATGAGATCACGCGTCTCTCTAGGTGTCGTAGTGGTGTGTTGGTAAAGTACTGAGTGTTTCTGCAGGCTAGGCGTCGTAGTGGTGTGGTGGTAAAGTACTGAGTGTTTCTGCAGGCTAGGCGTCGTAGCGGTGTGGTGGTAAAGTACTGAGTGTTTCTGCAGGCTAGGCGTCGTAGTGGTGTGGTGGTAAAGTACTGAGTGTTTCTGCAGGCTAGGCGTCGTAGTGGTGTGGTGGTAAAGTACTGAGTGTTTCTGCAGGCTAGGCGTCGTAGTGGTGTGGTGGTAAAGTACTGAGTGTTTCTGCAGGCTAGGCGTCGTAGTGGTGTGTTGGTAAAGTACTGAGTGTTTCTGCAGGCTAGGCGTCGTAGTGGTGTGGTGGTAAAGTACTGAGTGTTTCTGCAGGCTAGGCGTCGTAGTGGTGTGGTGGTAAAGTACTGAGAGTGTTTCTGCAGGCTAGGTGTCGTAGTGGTGTGGTGGTAAAGTACTGAGTGTTTCTGCAGGCTAGGCGTCGTAGCGGTGTGGTGGTAAAGTACTGAGTGTTTCTGCAGGCTAGGCGTCGTAGTGGTGTGGTGGTAAAGTACTGAGTGTTTCTGCAGGCTAGGCGTCGTAGTGGTGTGGTGGTAAAGTACTGAGTGTTTCTGCAGGCTAGGCGTCGTAGTGGTGTGGTGGTAAAGTACTGAGTGTTTCTGCAGGCTAGGCGTCGTAGTGGTGTGGTGGTAAAGTACTGAGTGTTTCTGCAGGCTAGGCGTCGTAGTGGTGTGGTGGTAAAGTACTGAGTGTTTCTGCAGGCTAGGCGTCGTAGTGGTGTGGTGGTAAAGTACTGAGTGTTTCTGCAGGCTAGGCGTCGTAGTGGTGTGGTGGTAAAGTACTGAGTGTTTCTGCAGGCTAGGCGTCGTAGTGGTGTGGTGGTAAAGTACTGAGTGTTTCTGCAGGCTAGGCGTCGTAGTGGTGTGGTGGTAAAGTACTGAGTGTTTCTGCAGGCTAGGCGTCGTAGTGGTGTGGTGGTAATGTACTGAGTGTTTCTGCAGGCTAGGCGTCGTAGTGGTGTGGTGGTAAAGTACTGAGTGTTTCTGCAGGCTAGGCGTCGTAGTGGTGTGGTGGTAAAGTACTGAGTGTTTCTGCAGGCTAGGTGTCGTAGTGGTGTGGTGGTAAAGTACTGAGTGTTTCTGCAGGCTAGGCGTCGTAGCGGTGTGTTGGTAAAGTACTGAGTGTTTCTGCAGGCTAGGTGTCGTAGTGGTGTGGTGGTAAAGTACTGAGTGTTTCTGCAGGCTAGGTGTCGTAGTGGTGTGGTGGTAAAGTACTGAGTGTTTCTGCAGGCTAGGCGTCGTAGTGGTGTGGTGGTAAAGTACTGAGTGTTTCTGCAGGCTAGGCGTCGTAGGCGTCTATTATACGTGGGAACACTTGGAGCAGATATCCTGGTGATTTGTGTCGTGTGTGTGTCCAACAATGAAAATGTTGGAACATGGATGCCCAAATACAACCACCCTGCTGAATCCTACTGTATGGGTTGATTGGACCAAATACAACCACCCTGCTGAATCCTACTGTATGGGTTGATTGGACCAAATACAACCACCCTGCTGAATCCTACTGTATGGGTTGATTGGACCAAATACAACCACCCTGCTGAATCCTACTGTATGGGTTGATTGGACCAAATACAACTACCCTGCTGAATCCTACTGTATGGGTTGATTGGACCAAATACAACCACCCTGCTGAATCCTACTGTATGGGTTGATTGGACCAAATACAACCACCCTGCTGAATCCTACTGTATGGGTTGATTGGACCAAATACAACCACCCTGCTGAATCCTACTGTATGGGTTGATTGGACCAAATACAACCACCCTGCTGAATCCTACTGTATGGGTTGATTGGACCAAATACAACCACCCTGCTGAATCCTACTGTATGGGTTGATTGGACCAAATACAACCACCCTGCTGAATCCTACTGTATGGGTTGATTGGACCAAATACAACCACCCTGCTGAATCCTACTGTATGGGTTGATTGGACCAAATACAACCACCCTGCTGAATCCTACTGTATGGGTTGATTGGACCAAATACAACCACCCTGCTGAATCCTACTGTATGGGTTGATTGGACCAAATACAACCACCCTGCTGAATCCTACTGTATGGGTTGATTGGACCAAATACAACCACCCTGCTGAATCCTACTGTATAGGTTGATTGGACCAAATGGATCACCAGTTGGGGAACCCTGTTCTATAGATTGATTGGACCAAATGCATCCCCGGTCGGGGAACCCTGTTCTATAGATTGATTGGACCAAATGGATACGGCCACAGAACTCTTTTATATAATGTAATGTGAGTTGGCTAAACTTAAAATAGTAAGGAAACCGATTTGCCTCGATTCAATTAAGTTAGGTGAACGTATCTCTCCTGAGTCAATTGGACCCCGAATGGATACAGCCACACTGTATAACATACAAGTCTATATGTTTATGTTCATGTGCACCACAATCGTTCAATGTTGCCTGTGATTAAGTTGACTCACAGTACAGCATTCATCGGAAAGTTCTTTCCATAAAGGTCAGGAATGAACATTGAACACTGGACACTGGATAGTTCTTCTTCACAGGCTGTGTCCCAAATGGCACCCCGGACCTTGGCCCAAAGTAGTGTACTATGTATGGAATAGGGTGTAATTTGGTGACGCACACAACACAGTCTTCTTGATGAATTAGGGTGTCCTCTTTGAAAAAACGGACATAATTGTCTGTCAAGACTCTAAAGCAATGGTGTAACATAGGCCTCCGCTGTCTGCGTAGGTGGAGGTTGATACAGCACAGACATATAATTATGTAATTACAAAGGGGTGGGATGTTGGAGGAGTTGACATTAACGAAACAATGGGTTATCTGTCCCCAATGTGTGTGTTGGACGGGACAGGCATTCACCCTGGCAAGTAAAATGATGTAAACAAATCACTTTCATGCTGTGTTTTATTTTGTAGCATTCTGTTTTGTTTTTGTGATGTGTATTACATTAATTCCATGGCTATGAATATTGTAGATGGATTTTTTTTTTAACAGTATAACTTTAGACCGTCCCCTCGCCCATACCCGGGCGCGAACCAGGGACCCTCTGCACACATCTAACAACAGTCACCCCACGAAGCATCGTTCCACCATCGCTCCACAAAAGCCACGGCCCTTGCAGAGCAAAGGGGGAACTACTACTTCAAGGTCTCAGAGCAAGTGACGTCACCGATTGAAACGTTATTTAGCGCGCACCACCGCTAACTAAGCTAGCCGTTTCACATCCGTTACATCAGCACCACCGCTAACTAAGCTAGCCGTTTCACATCCGTTACATCAGCACCACCGCTAACTAAGCTAGCCGTTTCACATCCGTTACATCAGCACCACCGCTAACTAAGCTAGCCGTTTCACATCCGTTACATCAGCACCACCGCTAACTAAGCTAGCCGTTTCACATCCGTTACATCAGCACCACCGCTAACTAAGCTGGCCGTTTCACATCCGTTACATCAGCACCACCGCTAACCAAGCTAGCCATGTCACATCCGTTACATCAGCACCACCGCAAACTAAGCTAGCCGTTTCACATCCATTACATCAGCACCACCGCTAACTAGCTAGCTATTTCACATCCGTTACATCAGCACCACCGCAAACTAAGCTAGCCGTTTCACATCCATTACATCAGCACCACCGCTAACTAGCTAGCTATTTCACATCCGTTACATAGGTCTACTGTATATTTGACTTTTCAAATGGTACAGTTCCATTGTGAGAAAGGGGAGAGCGTTATAGGGTGCAAGTGATGAGTTATAAAGCCACGTATGTTTTTGATTGTCCTCCCTGTCAAAGTGCATTATATCTCAACGTGGTCTCAAGAGCATTTTTCGTTATTATTCTGTAAGTAAATTATAATTCGTATGATACAGTATGTTATGAATTGCATATCGTACAATATGTTACGAATTACAAATCGTACAATATGTTACAAATTTGCTAAACATTGTGTCTACCGTTAGCTAGTTGGCTAACGTTAGCTCTAGGGGTTAGGGTTAAAGTTAAGGTTAGGGGAAGGTTGAGCTAAAATGCTAAATAGTTGCAAAGTCGCTAATTAGCTAAAATGCTAAATTTGTCTGTGATGAGATTTTGAGCATGCAACCTTATGGGTCGCTAGATGTTTTTTGCGTTCTACCCCTACCCATCCACCCTGACCAACCAGCTTCCTTTATATTGTTGCCTTAAGTAACCTATCTTTACGTAACCATACCGACCGTAACGTACTCATTCGAGTGTCCCGGATTTACTTTTACTATGTTACGTCTAGTCTATTGAGACCAGGCTGCATATTATAATTTTTTAAATATATTTTTTTAACCTTTATTTAACTAGGCAAGTCAGTTAAGAACAAATTCTTATTTTCAATGACGGCCTAGGAACAGTGGATTAATAAATGCCTGTTCAGGGGCAGAACGACAGATTTGTACCTTGTCAGCTCCAATACACATGAACATGTTGTCTGTTGCGTCACAGGGTTTAGCAGTCACAGTTCATTTCCTAAAAACTTGCCTTGATAAACCTGTGAAATCAAAAGGGTAGGATCCACTAATCTACTAAATGTACTTCTCAGTTCAGACATATTATTTGTAGGCTTTCACAACCTTGGAACACATCTTGAACCCAGCAAAGTGACGATAGTTACAAATGAACAGGTCAATTTCACAACAAATCGTTGACAGAGAATAAGTCTGTCAGGAGTCACACCAGGGGCGCTACATAAAAACACGGGAAATGACAGTTTGGTCTTACCTTGACTGAGCTATTTCTATAGGGCCTGATGCCGTGTGTACAAAACAAGAGGTTTGGTTTATGTATGTGTGCGTATGTGTGCTTGTGTGTGTGTGTTTTATTTATACAAGACTGTACGTGTGTGTGTGTCTGTGTGTGTGTGTGTGTGTGTGTGTGTCTGTGTGTGTGTGTGTGTGTGTGTGTGTGTGTGTGTGTGTGTGTGTGTGTGTGTGTGTGTGTGTGTGTGTGTGTGTGTGTGTGTCTGTGTGTGTGTGTCTGTGTGTGTGTGTGTCTAAAGAATGGAAGCTACAGCCATCATTGTTCTCAGTATTGACATTGGAGTGTAAAGCTTCAGGATCAGGCAGCTTTCCTCAGGGTAAGGGTGTGGTCTCAGTCCAACTCCAACCAAATTTCCACAAAAACACAGCACAGGAGAGAAATAGAGGGAACTGAGAATTGGATGGTTATATAAGACAAGGCAGTACTACTCACCTACCCAGAGTTTTAGCGCCATCTAATGGCCATTGCATTATAGCAAGAACTTGTTGTAACCATGCATTGAGAGACAGGTAAAACATGGCTTTCATAAAAGCAGATGCACATGCAAATATGGCAGGTGCCTTACATTTTGTACACATTTTAACAGGTTTTTTTTTTACAGAATGGTTTGCTGTAGCTTGTTCATGAACCAACAGTACTGATGTTATCTCATGTTTTGTTTTTCAGTAAAACCAAGGCAGAAACAAACCACACCAGAGCATAGGCAAAGGACAAGGAAAAACAAAGGTATTTCACCTACTTAGAAATCACCTTAAGAAATACTATAGTCTTTGTTTGCATTTTATCTTCTATTTCATGTGATTTGTTTTCTCTCTCTCTCTCTCTCTCTCTCTCTTTCTCTCTCTCTCTCTCTCTCTCTCTCTCTCTCTCTCTCTCTCTCTCTCTCTCTCTCTCTCTCTCTCTCTCTCTCTCTCCCCTTCTCTCTCCCCCCTCTCCCCTTATCCCCCTCCCTCTCTCTCTCCCCCCTCCCCCCTCTCCCCTTATTCCCCCTCTCTCTCCCCCCTCCCTCTCTCCCTTCTCTCTCCCCTTCTCTCTCTACCTCTCTCTCTTCCCCCTTCTCTCTCCCCCTCTCCCCTTCTCTCCCCCTCTCTCTCTCTCCATGCCTTCTCTCTCTCTCCCCCTCTCCCTTATTCCCCCTCTCTCTCCCCCTCTCTCTCTCCCCCCTTCTCTCTCCCCCCCCCTTCTCCCCCTCTCTCTCCCAGCCTTATCTCTCCCCCTCTCTCTCCCCCACCTTCAATCACCCTCTCTCATCCTCTCCCCTTCTCCCCCCTCTCTCCCCCACCTTCTCTCTCACCCTCTCCCCCCTCTCTCTCTCCCTGCCTTCTCTCTCCCCCTCTCCCTCTCTCTCCCCCACCTTCTCCCCCCTTATCTCTACCCCTTTCTCTCCCCCCTTTTCTCTCCCCCTCTCCCCCCCTCTATCTCTCTCCCTGCCTTCTCTCTCCCCCTCTCCCTCTCTCTCCCCCTCTCCCCCTCTCTCTCCCCCCACCTCCCCCCCTCTCTCCCCCACTCCTTCTCTCTCCCCCACTCCCCCTCTCTCTCCCCCACTCCTTCTCTCTCCCCCACTCCTTCTCTCTCCCCCACTCCTTCTCTCTCCCTTCTCTAAAGTCCAGCCCATGAACTAACTTAATGTTGTTATTCTTCAATGCATCTTTGAGATTCTTCTTGTATTGAAAAAGCCCTATTGAACAGATATCGTTATTAAAGGATGGCTGAAGAGGAGGAAACCAGGGAGGTGCTCTTCTCTGACTGGTCGGGTCCAGAGAAACAGGGAATGACCCTTGAGCAGTCAGGTGAAGGAGAGATCTATGTCAAAGAGGTGAAAATGGAGTCGCCTGCTGGACGCACTGGAAGAGTACACGAGGGTATGTAACGGAGTTAGCATTGCTCTTCTGTAAGGTATTCATTAACCTTAATTAATTTCTACAGTTACTTAAGCTCCTGATATCTTATAATTGATGTAAGTTGATATACAGTAAGATTTGTGCTCTACGGGAGGTGGGAGGTGCTCTACGGATTTTAACATGGTATCAATGCTCTCTTGTGTCCTTCCCCTAAAGGTGATCAAATTGTGGGTGCCACCATCTATTTTGACAACATGAGTTCCGAGGAGACAGCGGAGCTCCTCAAGACCTTAAACAAACACAAGGTTGGACTGAAACTACAGAACAAGGACAAGTCACCATGCCGCTCCCCCATGGGCACTCTGTCACCCAGCCGATCCCCAATGGGCACTCTGACATATGAAGGGAAGGGAAGGTTTGGAGGCTCCAGCCAAGGCAGTATCCTGGTATGTAGCTATGTTTACTGTGCAAGAAATGACAAGTGTATTTACTTGTGTGATGGTGCGGCAAAGATTGGACTTTTACAGGATTTAAAAAAACTTTTCAGTAGCTTTTTTGTGAACACCAGGATTGGGGTAAATTCTATTTCACTTCCAGTCAATTCAGGAAGTACACTGGAATTCCAATTATCTTCAATGGTTTTGTAACGAGGAACATTTAGAATTGTAATTAGAATTAGGTTTACTTTCGGAATTCACTGGAATTGAAATTTAATTGAACCCCAACTCTAGTGAACACAGACTTCTTGAAAACAAACTATACACATATCTTCTTAAATATACTCACTTCCATATCGAATGTTCATACTGTATATTTTCAACAATAGTATTATTACCTAATGTAATACATTTATTATTATTATTATCATTATTATTAATTTATTATTATTTATTTACTGCGATTACTGATTTCACCTTATTTTGACGAGAACAGAGTGGGGAGGATGAAGATTACAAGAGAATATATTCCAAGAAGATTAAGCCCCGGCTGAAGTCTGAGGATCTGGCGGAGGGCGTGGACATCCATACGGAACGCCACAGCAGCACCAGCACCGACGGCAGCACGATCACCACCGTCACCCGTCGCATCACTACCTACTCTGTAGACATGCCAGGGGGCGTGGACGAGCAGCTTGATCTAACCAGCCCAGAGTTTAAAGGGCAACGGTACGAGCAGTCAGGAGGGGGCAGCTCGACTCAAATCCGAGTTTTACACGGAAGCGGAAGCTCTTCAGGTGTAGGAGGTGGATTGGAGGGGGGGGATTTTGAACTAGGAGGTGATGGTGTTTCCTTCACTGGGCCGCATGTAACTAGCTCTTCTGAGAAGCACTGGAGCACTGGAGGGGTGAAGACCACCAATGTAACGAGGGAGATAGAGGGCGGAGATGGTGGAGCAGCAGGGATCAGATTCAAAGGACCTAGCTTTGGAATGTCGGGGGTGAAGGGTCAGCGGGAGTTCGGCCTCTATAGAGGGGGTCAGCAGGGAGACGGGAGCTTTCAGGTTTCAGGTGACTCAGCTGACGACCAGGCAGGATCAGTCAATGTCACGGCACCTGGAAAAACAACAAATATTTCATCCAGCTCCATATCAATGGGTAAAGGGGAGGTGAGAGGAGTAGACGTTCATTTGTCTGGTAGAGGCAGTGCAGACTGGCAGGGTAGGGTCGGAGGTTCAGTACCTGGAATAACTATTAGTGATCAACAGATGAGAGAGTCTGGGAGCGTCGGTCACTCCGGAGTCAACCAGGGTGGGGTTTCCTTACCCAGCATGCCAGGCATTGATGCAGGGTTGAATGGAGGCAAGATATCAACAGACATAAGAGCGCAAACACTTGACATCAATAACCCAGGCATAAAGGAGTCTGGCTCAGTGAAAACGTCTGTAAAAGGACCATCGGTAAAAGGAACAACAATTGAAAATGAAAGCAAACTTAAAGGTGGCATCAAAATGCCATCATTTGGACTGAACATTGCAGGTACAGAAAGCGATGGAGATGTTAAACTACCGAAGGTGAAGGGTAGTGTAGATGTTTCGGTTCCCGGGGTAGATGTAGATGTATCAGCCCCATCGATGAATGTTAAAGAAGGAAAGAAGATAGGTGGTATTGATATCAAAGCACCCAAAGTAGACATTAAAGTTTCAGGTGTTGATGTTCATGATCCAGAAGGAAGTTTCAAGATACCCAAAGTAAAGATGCCATCATTTGGAATCAAAGAAGCGGGACGTGTCAACCTACCAAAAACCGACATTGACATCAAGCCTCCCAAAGTAGAAATTAAAGGTCCAGAACTGGACACTGAAGGCCCAGATGGCAAAATCAAAGGGTCAAAATTCAAGATGCCGACAACATCAGGACCAAACATCTCAATGCCTGATGTGGACTTCAACCTGAAAGGTCCAAAGATGAAGGGAGATGTTGATGTGTCAGGGCCCAAGATAGAAAGAGACCTCAAATCACCCAAAGTAGACATAGAGGGGCCAGATCTTGACATTGAAGGTTCAGGAGGATTTAAGATGCCAAAGATGAAGATGCCATCATTTGGATTCAAAGGTCCTAAATTGGAGGGTCCAGATGTTGATGTTAACCTGCCAACAGCTGATATAGACATCAAAGCGCCCAAAGTGGACATTAAAGGTCCAGAACTTGACATTGAAGGCCCTGATGGTAAAATCAAAGGGCCGAAATTCAAGATGCCGTCAATGTCAGGACCAAAGATCTCCATGCCTGATGTGGACTTCAATCTGAAAGGTCCCAAGATGAAGGGAGCTGTTGATATGTCAGGAGAACTTAAAGCACCCAAAGTAGACATTGAAGGTCCAGATCTTGACATTGAAGGTCCAGATGGAAAAATCAAAGGGCCAAAAGTCAAGATGCCATCAGTTTCAGGACCGAAGATCTCCATGCCCGATGTGGACTTCAATCTGAAAGGTCCAAAGATGAAAGGAGATTTCGACGTGTCAGGGCCCAAGATAGAAGGAGACCTCAAAGCACCCAAAGTAGACATAGAGGGGCCAGATCTTGACATTGAAGGTTCAGGAGGATTTAAGATGCCAAAGATGAAGATGCCATCATTTGGATTCAAAGGTCCTAAATTGGAGGGTGCAGATGTTGATGTTAACCTGCCAACAGCTGATATAGACATCAAATCGCCCAAAGTAGACAATAAAGGTCCCGAACTTGACATTGAAGGTTCAGGAGGATTTAAGATGCCAAAGATGAAGATGCCGACTTTTGGAATCAAAGGTCCTAAACTGGAGGGTCCAGATGTGGATGTCAAACTACCTAAAGGTGACATTGAAATAAAGGGACCCAACGTTGACATCAAAGGTCCAGAACTGGACATTGAAGGCCCTGATGGAAAAATCAAGGGCCCACAATTCAAGATGCCTTCCATATCAGGACCAAAGATCTCAATGCCTGACATGGACATCAACCTTAAAGGGCCAAAGATGAAGGGTGATGTGAATGTGTCAGTGCCAAAGATAAAAGGAGACCTCAAAGCACCCAAAGTAGACATAGAGGGGCCAGATCTTGACATTGAAGGTTCAGGAGGATTTAAGATGCCAAAGATGAAGATGCCATCATTTGGATTCAAAGGTCCTAAATTGGAGGGTCCAGATGTTGATGTTAACCTGCCAACAGCTGATATAGACATCAAAGCGCCCAAAGTGGACATTAAAGGTCCAGAACTTGACATTGAAGGCCCTGATGGTAAAATCAAAGGGCCGAAATTCAAGATGCCGTCAATGTCAGGACCAAAGATCTCCATGCCTGATGTGGACTTCAACCTGAAAGGTCCCAAGATGAAGGGAGATGTTGATATGTCAGGAGAACTTATAGCACCCAAAGTAGACATTGAAGGTCCAGATCTTGACATTGAAGGTCCAGATGGAAAAATCAAAGGGCCAAAATTCAAGATGCCATCAATTTCAGGACCGAAGATCTCCATGCCTGATGTGGATTTCAACCTAAAAAGTCCAAAGATGAAGGGAGATTTCGACGTGTCAGGGCCCAAGATAGACGGAGACCTCAAAGCACCCAAAGTAGACATAGAGGGGCCAGATCTTGACATTGAAGGTTCAGGAGGATTTAAGATGCCAAAGATGAAGATGCCATCATTTGGATTCAAAGGTCCTAAATTGGAGGGTCCAGATGTTGATGTTAACCTGCCAACAGCTTATATAGACATCAAAGCGCCCAAAGTGGACATTAAAGGTCCAGAACTTGACATTGAAGGTTCAGGAGGATTTAAGATGCCAAAGATGAAGATGCCGTCTTTTGGAATCAAAGGTTCTAAATTGGAGGGTCCAGATGTTGATGTTAACCTGCCAAAAGCTGATATAGACATCAAAGCACCAAAAGTGGACATTAAAGGTCCAGAACTTGACATTGAAGGCCCTGATGGTAAAATCAAAGGGCCGAAATTCAAGATGCCGTCAATGTCAGGACCAAAGATCTCCATGCCTGATGTGGACTTCAACCTGAAAGGTCCCAAGATGAAGGGAGATGTTGATATGTCAGGAGACCTTAAAGCACCCAAAGTAGACATTGAAGGTCCAGATCTTGACATTGAAGGTCCAGATGGAAAAATCAAAGGGCCAAAATTCAAGATGCCATCAATTTCAGGACCGAAGATCTCCATTCCCGATGCGGACTTCAATCTGAAAGGTCCAAAGATGAAAGGAGATTTCGATGTGTCAGGGCCCAAGATAGAAGGAGACCTCAAAACACCCAAAGTAGACATAGAGGGGCCAGATCTTGACATTGAAGGTTCAGGAGGATTTAAGATGCCAAAGATGAAGATGCCATCATTTGGATTCAAAGGTCCTAAATTGGATGGTGCAGATGTTGATGTTAACCTGCCAACAGCTGATATAGACATCAAATCGCCCAAAGTGGACATTAAAGGTCCAGAACTTGACATTGAAGGTTCAGGAGGATTTAAGATGCCAAAGATGAAGATGCCGTCTTTTGGATTCAAAGGTCCTAAATTGGAGGGTCCAGATGTTGATGTTAACCTGCCAAAAGCTGATATAGACATCAAAGCGCCAAAAGTGGACATTAAAGGTCCAGAACTTGAAATTGAAGGTCCAGATGGAAAAATCAAAGGGCCGAAATTCAAGATGCCATCAATTTCAGGACCGAAGATCTCCATGCCCGACGTGGACTTCAATCTGAAAGGTCCAAAGATGAAAGGAGATTTCGATGTGTCAGGGCCCAAGATAGAAGGAGAACTGAAAGCACCCAAAGTAGACATTGAAGGTCCAGATGTTGACATTGAAGGTTCAGGAGGATTTAAGATGCCAAAGATGAAGATGCCATCATTTGGATTCAAAGGTCCTAAATTGGAGGGTCCAGATGTTGATGTTAACCTACCAAAAGCTGATATAGACATCAAAGCGCCAAAAGTGGACATTAAAGGTCCAGAACTTGACATTGAAGGCCCTGATGGTAAAATCAAAGGGCCGAAATTCAAGATGCCGTCAATGTCAGGACCAAAGATCTCCATGCCTGATGTGGACTTCAATCTGAAAGGTCCCAAGATGAAGGGAGATGTTGACATGTCAGGAGAACTTAAAGCACCCAAAGTAGACATTGAAGGTCCAGATCTTGACATTGAAGGTCCAGATGGAAAAATCAAAGGGCCAAAATTCAAGATGCCATCAATTTCAGGACCGAAGATCTCCATGCCCGATGCGGACTTCAATCTGAAAGGTCCAAAGATGAAAGGAGATTTCGATGTGTCAGGGCCCAAGATAGAAGGAGACCTCAAAGCACCCAAAGTAGACATAGAGGGGCCAGATCTTGACATTGAAGGTTCAGGAGGATTTAAGATGCCAAAGATGAAGATGCCATCATTTGGATTCAAAGGTCCTAAATTGGATGGTGCAGATGTTGATGTTAACCTGCCAACAGCTGATATAGACATCAAATCGCCCAAAGTGGACATTAAAGGTCCAGAACTTGACATTGAAGGTTCAGGAGGATTTAAGATGCCAAAGATGAAGATGCCGTCTTTTGGATTCAAAGGTCCTAAATTGGAGGGTCCAGATGTTGATGTTAACCTACCAAAAGCTGATATAGACATCAAAGCGCCAAAAGTGGACATTAAAGTTCCAGAACTTGAAATTGAAGGTCCAGATGGAAAAATCAAAGGGCCGAAATTCAAGATGCCATCAATTTCAGGACCGAAGATCTCCATGCCCGATGTGGACTTCAATCTGAAAGGTCCAAAGATGAAAGGAGATTTCGATGTGTCAGGGCCCAAGATAGAAGGAGATCTCAAAGCACCCAAAGTAGACATTGAAGGTCCAGATGTTGACATTGAAGGTTCAGGAGGATTTAACATGCCAAAGATGAAGATGCCATCATTTGGATTCAAAGGTCCTAAATTGGAGGGTCCAGATGTTGATGTTAACCTACCAAAAGCTGATATAGACATCAAAGCGCCAAAAGTGGACATTAAAGGTCCAGAACATGACATTGAAGGCCCTGATGGTAAAATCAAAGGGCCGAAATTCAAGATGCCGTCAATGTCAGGACCAAAGATCTCCATGCCTGATGTGGACTTCAATCTGAAAGGTCCCAAGATGAAGGGGGATGTTGATATGTCAGGAGAACTTAAAGCACCCAAAGTAGACATTGAAGGTCCAGATCTTGAAATTGAAGGTCCAGATGGAAAAATCAAAGGACCAAAATTCAAGATGCCATCAATTTCAGGACCGAAGATCTCCATGCCCGATGTGGACTTCAATCTGAAAGGTCCAAAGATGAAAGGAGATTTCGATGTGTCAGGGCCCAAGATAGAAGGAGATCTCAAAGCACCCAAAGTAGACATTGAAGGTCCAGATGTTGACATTGAAGGTTCAGGAGGATTTAAGATGCCAAAGATGAAGATGCCATCATTTGGATTCAAAGGTCCTAAATTGGAGGGTCCAGATGTTGATGTTAACCTACCAAAAGCTGATATAGACATCAAAGCGCCAAAAGTGGATATTAAAGGTCCAGAACTTGACATTGAAGGCCCTGATGGTAAAATCAAAGGGCCGAAATTCAAGATGCCGTCAATGTCAGGACCAAAGATCTCCATGCCTGATGTGGACTTCAATCTGAAAGGTCCCAAGATGAAGGGAGATGTTGATATGTCAGGAGAACTTAAAGCACCCAAAGTAGACATTGAAGGTCCAGATCTTGACATTGAAGGTCCAGATGGAAAAATCAAAGGGCCAAAATTCAAGATGCCATCAATTTCAGGACCGAAGATCTCCATGCCTGATGTGGATTTCAACCTAAAAGGTCCAAAGATGAAGGGAGATTTCGACGTGTCAGGGCCCAAGATAGAAGGAGACCTCAAAGCACCCAAAGTAGACATAGAGGGGCCAGATCTTGACATTGAAGGTTCAGGAGGATTTAAGATGCCAAAGATGAAGATGCCATCATTTGGATTCAAAGGTCCTAAATTGGATGGTGCAGATGTTGATGTTAACCTGCCAACAGCTGATATAGACATCAAATCGCCCAAAGTGGACATTAAAGGTCCAGAACTTGACATTGAAGGTTCAGGAGGATTTAAGATGCCAAAGATGAAGATGCCGTCTTTTGGATTCAAAGGTCCTAAATTGGAGGGTCCAGATGTTGATGTTAACCTACCAAAAGCTGATATAGACATCAAAGCGCCAAAAGTGGACATTAAAGGTCCAGATCTTGAAATTGAAGGTCCAGATGGAAAAATCAAAGGGCCGAAATTCAAGATGCCATCAATTTCAGGACCGAAGATCTCCATGCCCGATGTGGACTTCAATCTGAAAGGTCCAAAGATGAAAGGAGATTTCGATATGTCAGGGCCCAAGATAGAAGGAGAACTGAAAGCACCCAAAGTAGACATTGAAGGTCCAGATGTTGACATTGAAGGTTCAGGAGGATTTAAGATGCCAAAGATGAAGATGCCATCATTTGGATTCAAAGGTCCTAAATTGGAGGGTCCAGATGTTGATGTTAACCTACCAAAAGCTGATATAGACATCAAAGCGCCAAAAGTGGACATTAAAGGTCCAGAACTTGACATTGAAGGCCCTGATGGTAAAATCAAAGGGTCGAAATTCAAGATGCCGTCAATGTCAGGACCAAAGATCTCCATGCCTGATGTGGACTTCAATCTGAAAGGTCCCAAGATGAAGGGAGATGTTGACATGTCAGGAGAACTTAAAGCACCCGAAGTAGACATTGAAGGTCCAGATCTTGACATTGAAGGTCCAGATGGAAAAATCAAAGGGCCAAAATTCAAGATGCCATCAATTTCAGGACCGAAGATCTCCATGCCTGATGTGGATTTCAACCTAAAAGGTCCAAAGATGAAGGGAGATTTCGACGTGTCAGGGCCCAAGATAGAAGGAGACCTCAAAGCACCCAAAGTAGACATTAAAGGTCCAGAACTTGACATTGAAGGTTCAGGAGGATTTAAGATGCCAAAGATGAAGATGCCGTCTTTCGGATTCAAAGGTCCTAAATTGGATGGTGCAGATGTTGATGTTAACCTGCCAACAGCTGATATAGATATCAAAGCGCCAAAAGTGGACATTAAAGGTCCAGAACTTGACATTGAAGGCCCTGATGGTAAAATCAAAGGGCCGAAATTCAAGATGCCATCAATGTCAGGACCAAAGATCTCCATGCCTGATGTGGACTTCAATCTGAAAGGTCCCAAGATGAAGGGGGATGTTGATATGTCAGGAGAACTTAAAGCACCCAAAGTAGACATTGAAGGTCCAGATCTTGAAATTGAAGGTCCAGATGGAAAAATCAAAGGGCCAAAATTCAAGATGCCATCAATTTCAGGACCGAAGATCTCCATGCCCGATGTGGACTTCAATCTGAAAGGTCCAAAGATGAAAGGAGATTTCGATGTGTCAGGGCCCAAGATAGAAGGAGATCTCAAAGCACCCAAAGTAGACATTGAAGGTCCAGATGTTGACATTGAAGGTTCAGGAGGATTTAAGATGCCAAAGATGAAGATGCCATCATTTGGATTCAAAGGTCCTAAATTGGAGGGTCCAGATGTTGATGTTAACCTACCAAAAGCTGATATAGACATCAAAGCGCCAAAAGTGGACATTAAAGGTCCAGAACTTGACATTGAAGGCCCTGATGGTAAAATCAAAGGGCCGAAATTCAAGATGCCGTCAATGTCAGGACCAAAGATCTCCATGCCTGATGTGGACTTCAATCTGAAAGGTCCCAAGATGAAGGGGGATGTTGATATGTCAGGAGAACTTAAAGCACCCAAAGTAGACATTGAAGGTCCAGATCTTGAAATTGAAGGTCCAGATGGAAAAATCAAAGGACCAAAATTCAAGATGCCATCAATTTCAGGACCGAAGATCTCCATGCCCGATGTGGACTTCAATCTGAAAGGTCCAAAGATGAAAGGAGATTTCGATGTGTCAGGGCCCAAGATAGAAGGAGATCTCAAAGCACCCAAAGTAGACATTGAAGGTCCAGATGTTGACATTGAAGGTTCAGGAGGATTTAAGATGCCAAAGATGAAGATGCCATCATTTGGATTCAAAGGTCCTAAATTGGAGGGCCCAGATGTTGATGTTAACCTGCCAAAAGCTGATATAGACATCAAAGCGCCAAAAGTGGACATTAAAGGTCCAGAACTTGACATTGAAGGTTCAGAAGGATTTAAGATGCCAAAGATGAAGATGCCGTCTTTCGGATTCAAAGGTCCTAAATTGGAGGGTCCAGATGTTGATGTTAACCTACCAAAAGCTGATATAGACATCAAAGCGCCAAAAGTGGACATTAAAGGTCCAGAACTTGACATTGAAGGCCCTGATGGTAAAATCAAAGGGCCGAAATTCAAGATGCCGTCAATGTCAGGACCAAAGATCTCCATGCCTGATGTGGACTTCAATCTGAAAGGTCCCAAGATGAAGGGAGATGTTGATATGACAGGAGAACTTAAAGCACCCAAAGTAGACATTGAAGGTCCAGATCTTGACATTGAAGGTCCAGATGGAAAAATCAAAGGGCCAAAATTCAAGATGCCATCAATTTCAGGACCGAAGATCTCCATGCCTGATGTGGATTTCAACCTTAAAGGTCCAAAGATGAAGGGAGATTTCGACGTGTCAGGGCCCAAGATAGAAGGAGACCTCAAAGCACCCAAAGTAGACATAGAGAGGCCAGATCTTGACATTGAAGGTTCAGGAGGATTTAAGATGCCAAAGATGAAGATGCCATCATTTGGATTCAAAGGTCCTAAATTGGAGGGCCCAGATGTTGATGTTAACCTGCCAACAGCTGATATAGACATCAAATCGCCCAAAGTGGACATTAAAGGTCCAGAACTTGACATTGAAGGTTCAGGAGGATTTAAGATGCCAAAGATGAAGATGCCGTCTTTTGGATTCAAAGGTCCTAAATTGGAGGGTCCAGATGTTGATGTTAACCTACCAAAAGCTGATATAGACATCAAAGCGCCAAAAGTGGACATTAAAGGTCCAGAACTTGACATTGAAGGCCCTGATGGTAAAATCAAAGGGCCGAAATTCAAGATGCCGTCAATGTCAGGACCAAAGATCTCCATGCCTGATGTGGACTTCAATCTGAAAGGTCCCAAGATGAAGGGAGATGTTGATATGTCAGGAGAACTTAAAGCACCCAAAGTAGACATTGAAGGTCCAGATCTTGAAATTGAAGGTCCAGATGGAAAAATCAAAGGGCCAAAATTCAAGATGCCATCAATTTCAGGACCGAAGATCTCCATGCCCGATGTGGACTTCAATCTGAAAGGTCCAAAGATGAAAGGAGATTTCGATGTGTCAGGGCCCAAGATAGAAGGAGATCTCAAAGCACCCAAAGTAGACATTGAAGGTCCAGATGTTGACATTGAAGGTTCAGGAGGATTTAAGATGCCAAAGATGAAGATGCCATCATTTGGATTCAAAGGTCCTAAATTGGAGGGTCCAGATGTTGATGTTAACCTACCAAAAGCTGATATAGACATCAAAGCGCCAAAAGTGGACATTAAAGGTCCAGAACTTGACATTGAAGGCCCTGATGGTAAAATCAAAGGGCCGAAATTCAAGATGCCGTCAATGTCAGGACCAAAGATCTCCATGCCTGATGTTGACTTCAATCTGAAAGGTCCCAAGATGAAGGGAGATGTTGATATGTCAGGAGAACTTAAAGCACCCAAAGTAGACATTGAAGGTCCAGATCTTGACATTGAAGGTCCAGATGGAAAAATCAAAGGGCCAAAATTCAAGATGCCATCAATTTCAGGACCGAAGATCTCCATGCCTGATGTGGATTTCAACCTAAAAGGTCCAAAGATGAAGGGAGATTTCGACGTGTCAGGGCCCAAGATAGAAGGAGACCTCAAAGCACCCAAAGTAGACATAGAGGGGCCAGATCTTGACATTGAAGGTTCAGGAGGATTTAAGATGCCAAAGATGAAGATGCCATCATTTGGATTCAAAGGTCCTAAATTGGAGGGTGCAGATGTTGATGTTAACCTGCCAACAGCTGATATAGACATCAAATCGCCCAAAGTGGACATTAAAGGTCCAGAGGTTGACATTGAAGGTTCAGGAGGATTTAAGATGCCAAAGATGAAGATGCCGTCTTTTGGATTCAAAGGTCCTAAATTGGAGGGTCCAGATGTTGATGTTAACCTACCAAAAGCTGATATAGACATCAAAGCGCCAAAAGTGGACATTAAAGGTCCAGAACTTGACATTGAAGGCCCTGATGGTAAAATCAAAGGGCCGAAATTCAAGATGCCGTCAATGTCAGGACCAAAGATCTCCATGCCTGATGTGGACTTCAATCTGAAAGGTCCCAAGATGAAGGGAGATGTTGATATGTCAGGAGAACTTAAAGCACCCAAAGTAGACATTGAAGGTCCAGATCTTGAAATTGAAGGTCCAGATGGAAAAATCAAAGGGCCAAAATTCAAGATGCCATCAATTTCAGGACCGAAGATCTCCATGCCCGATGTGGACTTCAATCTGAAAGGTCCAAAGATGAAAGGAGATTTCGATGTGTCAGGGCCCAAGATAGAAGGAGATCTCAAAGCACCCAAAGTAGACATTGAAGGTCCAGATGTTGACATTGAAGGTTCAGGAGGATTTAAGATGCCAAAGATGAAGATGCCATCATTTGGATTCAAAGGTCCTAAATTGGAGGGTCCAGATGTTGATGTTAACCTACCAAAAGCTGATATAGACATCAAAGCGCCAAAAGTGGACATTAAAGGTCCAGCACTTGACATTGAAGGCCCTGATGGTAAAATCAAAGGGCCGAAATTCAAGATGCCGTCAATGTCAGGACCAAAGATCTCCATGCCTGATGTTGACTTCAATCTGAAAGGTCCCAAGATGAAGGGAGATGTTGATATGTCAGGAGAACTTAAAGCACCCAAAGTAGACATTGAAGGTCCAGATCTTGACATTGAAGGTCCAGATGGAAAAATCAAAGGGCCAAAATTCAAGATGCCATCAATTTCAGGACCGAAGATCTCCATGCCTGATGTGGATTTCAACCTAAAAGGTCCAAAGATGAAGGGAGATTTCGACGTGTCAGGGCCCAAGATAGAAGGAGACCTCAAAGCACCCAAAGTAGACATAGAGGGGCCAGATCTTGACATTGAAGGTTCAGGAGGATTTAAGATGCCAAAGATGAAGATGCCATCATTTGGATTCAAAGGTCCTAAATTGGAGGGTGCAGATGTTGATGTTAACCTGCCAACAGCTGATATAGACATCAAATCGCCCAAAGTGGACATTAAAGGTCCAGAGGTTGACATTGAAGGTTCAGGAGGATTTAAGATGCCAAAGATGAAGATGCCGTCTTTCGGATTCAAAGGTCCTAAATTGGAGGGTCCAGATGTTGATGTTAACCTACCAAAACCTGATATAGACATCAAAGCGCCAAAAGTGGACATTAAAGGTCCAGAACTTGACATTGAAGGTCCTGATGGTAAAATCAAAGGGCCGAAATTCAAGATGCCGTCAATGTCAGGACCAAAGGTCTCCATGCCTGATGTGGACTTCAATCTGAAAGGTCCCAAGATGAAGGGGGATGTTGATATGTCAGGAGAACTTAAAGCACCCAAAGTAGACATTGAATGTCCAGATCTTGAAATTGAAGGTCCAGATGGAAAAATCAAAGGGCCAAAATTCAAGATGCCATCAATTTCAGGACCGAAGATCTCCATGCCCGATGTGGACTTCAATCTGAAAGGTCCAAAGATGAAAGGAGATTTCGATGTGTCAGGGCCCAAGATAGAAGGAGATCTCAAAGCACCCAAAGTAGACATTGAAGGTCCAGATGTTGACATTGAAGGTTCAGGAGGATTTAAGATGCCAAAGATGAAAATGCCATCATTTGGATTCAAAGGTCCTAAATTGGAGGGTCCAGATGTTGATGTTAAGCTACCAAAAGCTGATATAGACATCAAAGCGCCAAAAGTGGACATTAAAGGTCCAGAACTTGACATTGAAGGCCCTGATGGTAAAATCAAAGGGCCGAAATTCAAGATGCCGTCAATGTCAGGACCAAAGATCTCCATGCCTGATGTTGACTTCAATCTGAAAGGTCCCAAGATGAAGGGAGATGTTGATATGTCAGGAGAACTTAAAGCACCCAAAGTAGACATTGAAGGTCCAGATCTTGACATTGAAGGTCCAGATGGAAAAATCAAAGGGCCAAAATTCAAGATGCCATCAATTTCAGGACCGAAGATCTCCATGCCTGATGTGGATTTCAACCTAAAAGGTCCAAAGATGAAGGGAGATTTCGACGTGTCAGGGCCCAAGATAGAAGGAGACCTCAAAGCACCCAAAGTAGACATAGAGGGGCCAGATCTTGACATTGAAGGTTCAGGAGGATTTAAGATGCCAAAGATGAAGATGCCATCATTTGGATTCAAAGGTCCTAAATTGGAGGGCCCAGATGTTGATGTTGACCTGCCAACAACTGATATAGACATCAAATCGCCCAAAGTGGACATTAAAGGTCCAGAACTTGACATTGAAGGTTCAGGAGGATTTAAGATGCCAAAGATGAAGATGCCGTCTTTCGGATTCAAAGGTCCTAAATTGGAGGGTCCAGATGTTGATGTTAACCTACCAAAAGCTGATATAGACATCAAAGCGCCAAAAGTGGACATTAAAGGTCCAGAACTTGACATTGAAGGCCCTGATGGTAAAATCAAAGGGCCGAAATTCAAGATGCCGTCAATGTCAGGACCAAATATCTCCATGCCTGATGTGGATTTCAACCTAAAAGGTCCAAAGATGAAGGGAGATTTCGACGTGTCAGGGCCCAAGATAGAAGGAGACCTCAAAGCACCCAAAGTAGACATAGAGGGGCCAGATCTTGACATTGAAGGTTCAGGAGGATTTAAGATGCCAAAGATGAAGATGCCATCATTTGGATTCAAAGGTCCTAAATTGGAGGGCCCAGATGTTGATGTTGACCTGCAAACAACTGATATAGACATCAAATCGCCCAAAGTGGACATTAAAGGTCCAGAACTTGACATTGAAGGTTCAGGAGGATTTAAGATGCCAAAGATGAAGATGCCGTCTTTCGGATTCAAAGGTCCTAAATTGGAGGGTCCAGATGTTGATGTTAACCTACCAAAAGCTGATATAGACATCAAAGCGCCAAAAGTGGACATTAAAGGTCCAGAACTTGACATTGAAGGCCCTGATGGTAAAATCAAAGGGCCGAAATTCAAGATGCCGTCAATGTCAGGACCAAATATCTCCATGCCTGATGTGGACTTCAATCTGAAAGGTCCCAAGATGAAGGGAGATGTTGATATGTCTGGAGAACTTAAAGCACCCAAAGTAGACATTGAAGGTCCAGATCTTGACATTGAAGGTCCAGATGGAAAAATCAAAGGGCCAAAATTCAAGATGCCATCAATTTCAGGACCGAAGATCTCCATGCCCGATGTGGACTTCAATCTGAAAGGTCCAAAGATGAAGGGAGATTTCGATGTGTCAGGGCCCAAGATAGAAGGAGACCTCAAAGCACCCAAAGTAGACATTGAGGGGCCAGGTCTTGACATTGAAGGTTCAGGAGGATTTAAGATGCCAAAGATGAAGATGCCATCATTTGGATTCAAAGGTCCTAAATTGGAGGGTCCAGATGTTGATGTTAACCTGCCAACAGCTGATATAGACATCAAAGTGCCCAAAGTGGACATTAAAGGTCCAGATCTTGACATTGAAGGTTCAGGAGGATTTAAGATGCCAAAGATGAAGATGCCGTCATTTGGATTCAAAGGTCCTAAATTGGAGGGTCCAGATGTTGATGTTAACCTACCAAAAGCTGATATAGACATCAACGCGCCAAAAGTGGACATTAAAGGTCCAGAACTTGACATTGAAGGCCCTGATGGTAAAATCAAAGGGCCGAAATTCAAGATGCCGTCAATGTCAGGACCAAAGATCTCCATGCCTGATGTGGACTTCAATCTGAAAGGTCCCAAGATGAAGGGAGATGTTGATATGTCAGGAGAACTTAAAGCACCCAAAGTAGACATTGAAGGTCCAGATCTTGACATTGAAGGTCCAGATGGAAAAATCAAAGGGCCAAAATTCAAGATGCCATCAATTTCAGGACCGAAGATCTCCATGCCTGATGTGGATTTCAACCTAAAAGGTCCAAAGATGAAGGGAGATTTCGACGTGTCAGGGCCCAAGATAGAAGGAGACCTCAAAGCACCCAAAGTAGACATTGAAGGTCCAGATCTTGACATTGAAGGTCCTGATGGTAAAATCAAAGGGCCGAAATTCAAGATGCCGTCAATATCAGGACCGAAGATCTCCATGCCTGATGTGGACTTCAATCTGAAAGGTCCAAAAATGAAGGGAGACGTGGACATGTCTGTGCCAATGATTGAAGGTGACCTGAAATCACCCAAAGTTGATATTGAAGGGCCAGATGTTGACATTGACGTTTCAGGAGGATTTAAGATGCCAAAGATGAAGATGCCCTCTATTTCTGGCCCCAAAATGTCGATGCCTGATATTGATTTCAATCTCAAAGGTCCAAAGTTCAAGGGGGGAGTTGAGGGAGAAATCAGTACACCCAAAGCTGAATTTGAGGGATTGGATATCTCAATTGAGAGTCCTGACATTACACCAAAGAAGTCTAAGTTCAAAATGCCAAAGTTTGGATTCGGAGGGCCAAAAGTCAAGTCTCCTGAGGTTGATGTAAATCTAGCAAAAGTAGATATTAATGTCAAAGGACCAAAAGGTAGTGTTTCAGACCTTGAGCTTGATGTTGGGGCTACCAGCCCTAAGGTCAAAGGATCCAAGTTCAAAATGCCAAAATTTGGATTCAGAAGCCCGAAAGTAGAGATACCAGATATAGATATTAACATACCTAAATCTGATGTCGGCATTAAGGGACCCAGTGTTGACATTAAAGTTCCGGAAATTGACATTGAATGCCCTGATGGCAAAATCAAGGGCCCAAAATTCAAGATGCCATCAATATCAGGACCAAAGATCTCTATGCCTGATATGGACTTTGACCTGAAAGGTCCAAAGATGAAGGGAGATGTGGACATGTCTGTGCCAATGATTGAAGGAGAACTCAAAGCACCCAAAGTAGATATTGAAGGTCCAGATGTTGACATTGAAGGTTCAGGAGGATTTAAGATGCCAAAGATGAAGATGCCATCATTTGGATTCAAAGGACCCAAACTGGAGGGGCCAGATGTTGATATCAACCTTCCTAAAGCTGACATTGATATTAAGGGTCCCAACGTTGACATCAAAGGTCCAGAACTGGACATTGAAGGCCCAGATGGTAAAATCAAAGGGCCGAAATTCAAGATGCCTTCCATATCAGGACCAAATATCTCCATGCCTGATGTGGACTTCAACCTGAAAGGTCCAAAGATGAAGGGAGATGTTGATATGTCAGGAGACCTCAAAGCACCCAAAGTAGACATTAAAGGTCCAGATGTTGACATCGAAGGTTCAGGAGGATTTAAGATGCCAAAGATGAAAATGCCATCCTTTGGATTCAAAGGACCTAACCTGGAGGGTCCGGATGTCGATCTCAACCTACCTAAAGCTGACATTAATGTTGAAGGTCCAGAAATTGACATTGAAGGGTATGATGGTAAAATCAGAGGGCCAAAATTCAAGATGCCTTCAATGTCAGGACCAAAGATATCAATGCCAGATATGGATTTCAACCTGAAAGGTCCAAAGGTAAAGGGAGATTTTGATGTGTCAGTCCCCAAGATCGAAGGAGACCTCAAATCACCCAAAGTAGACATTGAAGGTCCAGATGTTGACATTGAAGGTTCAGGAGGATTTAAGATGCCAAAGATGAAGATGCCATCATTTGGATTCAAAGGACCCAAACTGGAGGGGCCAGATGTTGATATCAACCTTCCTAAAGCTGACATTGATATTAAGGGGCCCAACGTTGACATCAAAGGTCCAGAACTGGACATTGAAGGCCCAGATGGTAAAATCAAAGGGCCGAAATTCAAGATGCCTTCCATATCAGGACCAAATATCTCCATGCCTGACATGGACTTCAACCTGAAAGGTCCAAAGATGAAGGGAGATGTTGATATGTCAGGAGACCTCAAAGCACCCAAAGTAGACATTAAAGGTCCAGATGTTGACATCGAAGGTTCAGGGGGATTTAAGATGCCAAAGATGAAAATGCCATCCTTTGGATTCAAAGGACCTAACCTGGAGGGTCCGGATGTCGATCTCAACCTACCTAAAGCTGACATTAATGTTGAAGGTCCAGAAATTGACATTGAAGGGTATGATGGTAAAATCAGAGGGCCAAAATTCAAGATGCCTTCAATGTCAGGACCAAAGATATCAATGCCAGATATGGATTTCAACCTGAAAGGTCCAAAGGTAAAGGGAGATTTTGATGTGTCAGTCCCCAAGATCGAAGGAGACCTCAAAGCACCCAAAGTAGATATTGAAGGTCCAGATGTTGACATTGAAGGTTCAGGAGGATTTAAGATGCCAAAGATGAAGATGCCATCATTTGGATTCAAAGGACCCAAACTGGAGGGGCCAGATGTTGATATCAACCTTCCTAAAGCTGACATTGATATTAAGGGTCCCAACGTTGACATCAAAGGTCCAGAACTGGACATTGAAGGCCCAGATGGTAAAATCAAAGGGCCGAAATTCAAGATGCCTTCCATATCAGGACCAAAGATCTCCATGCCTGATGTGGACTTCAACCTGAAAGGTCCAAAGATGAAGGGAGATGTTGATATGTCAGGAGACCTCAAAGCACCCAAAGTAGACATTAAAGGTCCAGATGTTGACATCGAAGGTTCAGGGGGATTTAAGATGCCAAAGATGAAAATGCCATCCTTTGGATTCAAAGGACCTAACCTGGAGGGTCCGGATGTCGATCTCAACCTACCTAAAGCTGACATTAATGTTGAAGGTCCAGAAATTGACATTGAAGGGTATGATGGTAAAATCAGAGGGCCAAAATTCAAGATGCCTTCAATGTCAGGACCAAAGATATCAATGCCAGATATGGATTTCAACCTGAAAGGTCCAAAGGTAAAGGGAGATTTTGATGTGTCAGTCCCCAAGATCGAAGGAGACCTCAAAGCACCCAAAGTAGATATTGAAGGTCCAGATGTTGACATTGAAGGTTCAGGAGGATTTAAGATGCCAAAGATGAAGATGCCATCATTTGGATTCAAAGGACCCAAACTGGAGGGGCCAGATGTTGATATCAACCTTCCTAAAGCTGACATTGATATTAAGGGTCCCAACGTTGACATCAAAGGTCCAGAACTGGACATTGAAGGCCCAGATGGTAAAATCAAAGGGCCGAAATTCAAGATGCCTTCCATATCAGGACCAAAGATCTCCATGCCTGATGTGGACTTCAACCTGAAAGGTCCAAAGATGAAGGGAGATGTTGATATGTCAGGAGACCTCAAAGCACCCAAAGTAGACATTAAAGGTCCAGATGTTGACATCGAAGGATCAGGAGGATTTAAGATGCCAAAGATGAAAATGCCATCCTTTGGATTCAAAGGACCTAACCTGGAGGGTCCGGATGTCGATCTCAACCTACCTAAAGCTGACATTAATGTTGAAGGTCCAGAAATTGACATTGAAGGGTATGATGGTAAATTCAGAGGGCCAAAATTCAAGATGCCTTCAATGTCAGGACCAAAGATATCAATGCCAGATATGGATTTCAACCTGAAAGGTCCAAAGGTAAAGGGAGATTTTGATGTGTCAGTCCCCAAGATCGAAGGAGACCTCAAATCACCCAAAGTAGACATTGAAGGTCCAGATGTTGACATTGAAGGTTCAGGAGGATTTAAGATGCCAAAGATGAAGATGCCATCATTTGGATTCAAAGGACCCAAACTGGAGGGGCCAGATGTTGATATCAACCTTCCTAAAGCTGACATTGATATTAAGGGGCCCAACGTTGACATCAAAGGTCCAGAACTGGACATTGAAGGCCCAGATGGTAAAATCAAAGGGCCGAAATTCAAGATGCCTTCCATATCAGGACCAAATATCTCCATGCCTGACATGGACTTCAACCTGAAAGGTCCAAAGATGAAGGGAGATGTTGATATGTCAGGAGACCTCAAAGCACCCAAAGTAGACATTAAAGGTCCAGATGTTGGCATCGAAGGTTCAGGGGGATTTAAGATGCCAAAGATGAAAATGCCATCCTTTGGATTCAAAGGACCTAACCTGGAGGGTCCGGATGTCGATCTCAACCTACCTAAAGCTGACATTAATGTTGAAGGTCCAGAAATTGACATTGAAGGGTATGATGGTAAAATCAGAGGGCCAAAATTCAAGATGCCTTCAATGTCAGGACCAAAGATATCAATGCCAGATATGGATTTCAACCTGAAAGGTCCAAAGGTAAAGGGAGATTTTGATGTGTCAGTCCCCAAGATCGAAGGAGACCTCAAAGCACCCAAAGTAGATATTGAAGGTCCAGATGTTGACATTGAAGGTTCAGGAGGATTTAAGATGCCAAAGATGAAGATGCCATCATTTGGATTCAAAGGACCCAAACTGGAGGGGCCAGATGTTGATATCAACCTTCCTAAAGCTGACATTGATATTAAGGGGCCCAACGTTGACATCAAAGGTCCAGAACTGGACATTGAAGGCCCAGATGGTAAAATCAAAGGGCCGAAATTCAAGATGCCTTCCATATCAGGACCAAAGATCTCCATGCCTGATGTGGACTTCAACCTGAAAGGTCCAAAGATGAAGGGAGATGTTGATATGTCAGGAGACCTCAAAGCACCCAAAGTAGACATTAAAGGTCCAGATGTTGACATCGAAGGTTCAGGAGGATTTAAGATGCCAAAGATGAAAATGCCATCCTTTGGATTCAAAGGACCTAACCTGGAGGGTCCGGATGTCGATCTCAACCTACCTAAAGCTGACATTAATGTTGAAGATCCAGAAATTGACATTGAAGGGTATGATGGTAAAATCAGAGGGCCAAAATTCAAGATGCCTTCAATGTCAGGACCAAAGATATCAATGCCAGATATGGATTTCAACCTGAAAGGTCCAAAGGTAAAGGGAGATTTTGATGTGTCAGTCCCCAAGATCGAAGGAGACCTCAAAGCACCCAAAGTAGACATTGAAGGTCCAGATGTTGACATTGAAGGTTCAGCAGGATTTAAGATGCCAAAGATGAAGATGCCATCATTTGGATTCAGAGGACCCAAACTGGAGGGGCCAGATGTTGATATCAACCTTCCTAAAGCTGACATTGATATTAAGGGCCCCAATGTTGACGTCAAAGGTCCAGAACTGGACATTGAAGGCCCAGATGGTAAAATCAAAGGGCCGAAATTCAAGATGCCGTCAATGTCAGGACCAAAGATCTCCATGCCTGATGTGGACTTCAACCTGAAAGGTCCAAAGATGAAGGGAGATGTTGATATGTCAGGAGACCTCAAAGCACCCAAAGTAGACATTAAAGGTCCAGATGTTGACATCGAAGGTTCAGGAGGATTTAAGATGCCAAAGATGAAAATGCCATCCTTTGGATTCAAAGGACCTAACCTGGAGGGTCCGGATGTCGATCTCAACCTACCTAAAGCTGACATTAATGTTGAAGGTCCAGAAACTGACACTGAAGGGTATGATGGTAAAATCAGAGGGCCAAAATTCAAGATGCCTTCAATGTCAGGACCAAAGATATCAATGCCAGATATGGATTTCAACCTGAAAGGTCCAAAGGTAAAGGGAGATTTTGATGTGTCAGTCCCCAAGATCGAAGGAGATCTCAAATCACCCAAAGTAGACATTGAAGGACCAGATGTTGAAGGTTCAGGAGGATTTAAGATGCCAAAGATGAAGATGCCATCATTTGGATTCAGAGGACCTAAACTGGAGGGTCCAGATGTGGATCTTAACCTACCTCAAGCTGATATTGACATCATGGTACCTAGTGTTGACATTTCACGTACAGATCTCGACATCAGAGGTCCTGATGCAAAGTTGTCAGGTGGTTCCCTTGATATGGGAAGTCCCAGTTTCAATTTTGAAAAACCAGACATCAAGTTTCCAAAGTTCAAAGGTCCCATGTTTGGTATTAAGTCCCCAGAAGTTGAAGGTCCTGAACTGAATATTTCTCACAGAACGATTGACGTGAAAGCACCTGAGGTTGACCTTAACCTTGGGGATGCAAATATCAAAGGACCTAAATTCAATGCACCAAAGATCCATATGGGAGGAAAGAGCCCCAAATTAGATGTTCATTTGCCAGAGGTCGACAGTAGTCTAGAAGCCCCTGATGTTGACGTTCATGTCAAAGGAAAGAAAGGCAAATTCAAACTACCCAAAATCAAAGGGAAAGCAAAGAAACCTGATGTCGATATTGACCTTGAAACATCAGGTGTAGATTTAGATGTTGACTCTCCTGAGCTTCACCTGAAAGGAGCAAAAGTTAAGAAACCTTTCTTTGGAAGACTGCATTTCCCCGATGTGGAATTTGATGTAAAATCTTCCAAAGTTAAAGGTGACTTGTCATCTGGGAGTCTACAAGCTAACATTGGGGGCCCAGATGTAAACGTGGAAGTCCCAGATGTAAAAACTAAGTCTAACATGAAATTTCCAGGGATGAAAATCAAAGGGCCCCATGTAAATGTCCCTGATGTTGACGTAAATGTGAACGGGCAAAATCTGAAAGGAGAGGCAAATCTCTCAGGAGGTTTTAAAGGTCCTAAGACAGATATTGGAGGAGGAGTAGAAGTAGACTCAAATGTTTCAGGATTCAGTGGACTACATTTCCCAGAGGGACACGTATCATTCCCCAAAATCAGTGTTCCAAAGTACCATGGACCAGAGATGGGAGTAGATGTTGATGCAGGGTTAGAAGCAGGGGCAGGAGCAGGGTTAGCAGTGGGGGGTGAGAAGGTTGATGTGCAGACTTCTTCGGTTATTGGTAGAGTTAGTTCTCCGAGCCTGGAGTTGCACGGCCCAGACGTGAAGAACAGTGGTGGTAAAGTGAATGTGAAGATGCCAAGGTTCGGTTTTGGCAAGTCAAAAGCAAAGGGAGGTAGTGCAGCAGATATTAGCTTTCAGGGGCCGGACGCTGAACTGGGAGCCGGTGGCGGCGTTAAGGGCTCCAAAGAGTTGAGTTTAAGTCATGGGGAGTTAGTAAGTGGCAAGTTGTCTGTAGAGGGAGGATCTGGGCATAGTGTGTCCCCTAAGAGCAAGTCAGCCTCACTGGATCTTTTTAAGAAATCAAGGCATCGGTCTTCCTCTGTGGCGAGTGACGATGGAGATCTGGCTGTGTCTTCCCCCTCAAGTCACTTAAGTGCCGAGGGTGGCGACATCTCTGTTGATGTTGGGGGGGCCAAGGTGAAAGGAAAGAAGAGCAAGTCAAAGTTTGGCACCTTTGGTGGTTTTGGCTCAAAGTCGACGGGCTCATATGAAGTGACACTGGGTGAAGACAATGAAGAGAGAGTAGAGGGAAGTGGTGGTGTATCTCTCCCCTCTAAAAAGTCGAGAATCGCCTCGTCTTCCAGCAGCGACAGTGGGTCAAGAGGTGGTTTCCATTTCCCAAAACTTGACTTTTCCATGTCACCAAAGAAATGAATGAATTGTTGAGGCTAATTATAAACTCTCCTGTATACTACCCAATTATCTTCTCCATATACACAACAGCCCTATCTGCTCAAGAATTTAAAACTTGACAGATGAGTTCACATCTCATCTCAATGTACCATTACATGTGTTTTATTCCCTTAGGACTTTCTCCACACATTTTACTTATTACATATGGGGGTACATGACATTGTTCAGACTTCAATTTAACTGTAAATAAGATGAATCTGTATTGTAATATTAAGTATTGTCTTTTGTACATAGTCAAAATTTATTGAGCATAAATCTCACCAAATTCATACCAATAGTGCCTCACATGTTTAGTCCCATTGTTGTATTGCATTCTGTTAAAATGCATTTTGTCAAGATTAGGTATTTTTATATCCAGGGTTCTATTGCACAAAAAATAGTATAGATTCAATTGTTATTTTTAAGAAAAGTATGTTTATACACACAGACACACAGCAAAAAAACAACAACCTCAATAACTACTTTTCGTTTTTTATGTATGAAATGATTGACTTTTGTTTTTGAAACTTTGGATATGTAATTGTTGCAGAAGCTTATTTACTCAACATAAAGCCGTCCCTGTATACCAATGCAGTTAGAGACCATAATTGCAAATAAAAACAATGTTTCTGTTTACTAATAAATTCTATCTACTGTTGTTATTCATCTTTGAGAGAGAGCAGGCATTTTTTATATATTTTTTACATCCAATTTGATCATTACAATTCGTCCCTTTTCGCTTCAAAACCTTTAATTTGAATTCTGCTCAAATGCCAAAATGGAAGATGCACATTAAAAAATAGTACACCATATGCTGAAGAATCCATTTTCATTTTGTACAATCAAGATATTTAAAATGTAAAGAAGCAAATCATGACATTCTCTCTCTCTCTCCTCTCTCTCTGTCTCTGTCTCTCTCTCTCTCTCTCTCACCATCTCTCTCTCTCTCTCTCTCTCTCTCTCTCACCATCTCTCTCTCACCATCTCTCTCTCACCATCTCTCTCTCTCACCATCTCTCTCTCTCTCTCTCTCTCTCTCTCTCTCTCTCTCTCTCTCACCATCTCTCTCTCTCTCTCTCTCTCTCTCTCTCACCATCTCTCTCTCTCTCTCTCTCTCTCTCTCTCTCACCATCGCTCTCTCTCTCTCTCTCTCTCTCTCTGTCTCTCTCTCTCTCTCTCACCATCTCTCTCTCTCTCTCTCACCATCTCTCTATTTCTCTCCCTCACTGTCTCACTTAATGCAAGTCTCTGGTGTTTGGTTACACTAAAGAAAATGTATGATTATCATGAATAAAGAGTCATGCTATATTTGTACCTGTATAGCAAAATAAATATTTGCAATGTTAATAACAGAGAAAGAAAGCAAAAAAAAATGTAATTTGCTTTTATTTGATTTGAGTTTATTGTGTCTCATGTTTTCATTCTGCAAAATAAATCAAATAAACGGTTAACATACCAATTGTCCCTGATTTTATTTTATATCACCGTCTTTATCATCCCCACCCCATTATTTAACAATGTCACGCCCTGATCTATTTCACCTGTCCCTGTCTCCACCCCCTCCGGGAGTTGCTTATTCCCCAGTGTATTTATCCCTGTGTTTCCTGTCTCTCTGTACCAGTGTATTTATCTCTGTGTTTCCTGTCTCTCTGTACCAGTGTATTTATCCCTGTGTTTCCTGTCTCTCTGTACCAGTGTATTTATCCCTGTGTTTCCTGTCTCTCTGTACCAGTGTATTTATCCCTGTGTTTCCTGTCTCTCTGTACCAGTGTATTTATCCCTGTGTTTCCTGTCTCTCTGTACCAGTGTATTTATCCCTGTGTTTCCTGTCTCTCTGTACCAGTGTATTTATCCCTGTGTTTCCTGTCTCTCTGTACCAGTGTATTTATCCCTGTGTTTCCTGTCTCTCTGTACCAGTGTATTTATCCCTGTGTTTCCTGTCTCTCTGTACCAGTGTATTTATCCCTGTGTTTCCTGATTCTCTGTGCCAGTGTATTATCCCTGTGTTTCCTGTCTCTCTGTACCAGTGTATTTATCCCTGTGTTTCCTGTCTCTCTGTACCAGTGTATTTATCCCTGTGTTTCCTGTCTCTCTGTACCAGTGTATTTATCCCTGTGTTTCCTGTCTCTCTGTACCAGTGTATTTATCCCTGTGTTTCCTGTCTCTCTGTACCAGTGTATTTATCTCTGTGTTTCCTGTCTCTCTGTGCCAGTGTATTTATCCCTGTGTTTCCTGTCTCTCTGTGCCAGTTCGTCTTGTATGTTAGTCAAGTCAGCCAGCGTGTTTGTCCCGTACTCCTTTTGCTATTCTCTTTTGAAAGTCCTCCCGGTTTTGACCCTTGCCTGACTCTGGACTTCTTTCCCTCCTGCCTGCCCTGACCTTGACTCTGCCTGCCCTGACCTTGATTCTGCCTGCCCTGACCTTGATTCTGCCTGCCCTTCGGTACCTTTTGGACTCTGAACTGGTTCTGACCCTTTTGCCTGTCCTCGACCATTCTCTTGCCTTCCCCTATTGGATGAATAAACATTGTAAGACTCCAACCGTCTAACCTCCTGCGTCTGCATCTGGGTCTCGCCTTGTGTCATGATAAACAATAATATTACACAACCTAATATGTTTAGACATATAGCGGATACATGACATGGAAAAATACCACATGAAGGACTATGCTGTCAGGAAATCACACTGAGGCTCTCCTATAGAGTACAGAGCAGTCAACCACACCTCATGGAGTGTAGTACGCTTTCAGAGAACGGGGGGGCGTGTCTATTTGGAGAGAGGACTTAACGGTGATGTTGAAACGGTTTTACAAAAGTATTAATATTACTACATGTGGCAAGAGGAGGAGGCAGAGTTGTGGTTAACTTATTGAGAAATGGCTATAAGGCCTGCATCCCCTTTTTCCCTATATAGTGTACAACAGAGAGTATAGTGACTCAGTCAGTGAGAGGAAGACTATTTTCATCAACTAACTTTTTTCTTTGAGACTTGTTGTTGTGAGTGTGTTGTTTTAGATCAGCATCAAACAGCTGTACTCTTTACTAATTGGATGAGAGAGAGAGAGAGAGGGAGAGAGAGACAGAGAGAGAGGGAGAGAGAGATGGAGAGAGAGAGAAGGAGAGAGAGAGAGAGAGAGAGAGAGGGAGAGAGAGAGGGAGAGAGAGGGAGAGAGAGAGGGAGAGAGAGACAGAGAGAGAGAGGGAGAGAGAGAGAGAGAGAGAGAGAGGTAGAGAGGTAGAGAGGGAGGGAGAGAGAGAGAAGGAGAGACAGAGAGAGAGAGAGAGAGAGAGAGAGAGGGAGAGATAGAGCAGAGGGTTAGAGAGAGACACAGAGACAGAGAGAGAGAGAGACACAGAGAGATAGGGAGAGAGCAGAGGGAGAGAGAGAGATAGAGAGAGAGAGAGAGAGAGAGAGATAGATAGATAGAGCAGAGGGAGAGACAGAGAGAGAGAGAGAGACAGAGAGAGGGATAGAGCAGAGGGTTAGAGAGAGACACAGAGAGAGAGGGAGAGAGTAGAGAGAGAGAGATATAGAGCAGAGGGTTAGAGAGCAGAGAGGGACAGAGACAGAGAGAGAGAGAGAGCAGAGGGTTAGGGAGATAGAGAGAGAGAGAGCAGAGAGGGACAGAGAGAGAGAGAGACAGAGAGAGAGAGAGAGCAGAGGGTCAGAGAGAGAGTGAGAGCAGAGGGTTAGAGAGAGACACAGAGAGAGATGGAGAGAGTAGAGAGAGAGAGATAGAGCAGAGGGTTAGAGAGAGAGAGAGAGAGAGAGAGAGAGAGAGAGAGAGAGAGAGAGAGAGAGCAGAGGGTCAGAGAGAGAGACAGAGAGAGAGAGAGAGAGAGAGAGAGAGAGAGAGCAGAGGGTCAGAGAGAGAGAGAGACAGAGAGAGAGAGAGACAGAGAGAGAGAGAGACAGAGAGAGAGAGGGTGTGAATTATAAATGTGTTGCATTTTGATTGTTTGCTGACTGATCAGTATTAATATTACTACATGTGGCAAGAGGAGGAGGCAGAGTTGTGGTTAACTTATTGAGAAATAGCTATAAGGCCTGTATTCCCTATTCCCTAAATAGTGCACTGCTTTTGACAAGAGCCCTAAGGGTCCTGGTCAAAAGAAGTGCACTATATAGGTGATGGGGTGCTATTTGGGACATATTCTGTATGTAGTATAGCTGTAGCCTACCATTGCCCACACAGTGTTTTGGCAAGAACACAGGAAGTCTTCCCTGTTCCTGGTTGTTTGAATGTAATTGTTGTAGAGGAAGGAACTCTTCAGGAATTTCCTTTAAAAGAGGAAAGTGCTCTTTTCCTTTTGTGAAGCCAAAATATTTGTCAGCTAAAGAGGACATTGGGAACTAAAAACTACAATGGAACATTTCATTGGAGACTTGTAGTAGTTTGGTGTAGTGCTGGTTTGCAAGACTTTTAGAGACATCCAGATACCAAATAGTCGGTTAGAGAGGAAAATAAGACCGTCTGGATGAAAGAACCAGCGGGATTCCTTTGACAGGTAAGAACTATGTTCTGTTTTTGAAGTTAGTGACTAGACGTGTAACACTTGAGCTACATCACGAGGTGTAGACTTCTTTCTTTCTTATAATTTTATCTAATAACATTTGTCACTATTTTTGTCACTGAGGATACTCATAATACTTAAATCATTACCGTGTTTAGGGTTTCTCTGACATGAGCTTCAAATAAATTCCCATTGCCCTGTGTCCTTTCCCTTGGCTTGGCTTGACCGTCCACCATTATTAATAAACTATATTACTAAATGTCTTAGTATTGATCCAAGGAAAAACCTCAGATGCCCAGACACAAACTGCACATTAAATGTAGTTTTTTCATACATTTTTCCCTCCTGACGTCCAGAGTCCCACATGTCCCCCTTTTCCCCATATAGTGTACTACAGAGAGTATAGTGACTCAGTCAGTGAGAGGAAGCCTATTTTCATAAACAAACTTTTTTCTTTGAGACTCGACGTTGGGAGTTGTTTCAAATAACCTTAAAGACTGATTGTTGCATTTAAATTGTCAGTGAGAGACAGAGACAGAGAGCCAGAGAGAGAGAGACAGAGAGAGCCAGAGAGAGCCAGAGAGAGCGAGACAGAGAGAGAGAGACACAGAGAGAGAGACAGAGACAGAGAGAGAGAGACAGAGAGAGAGAGAAAGGGAGAGAGCAGAGGGAGAGAGAGAGAGAGAAAGAGACAGAGGGTGTGTGAATTATAAATGTGTTTATTTTAATTTGCTGTCTGATCTGCCTGGACTTGATGCATATGAACAATGGTGAATTATATTTTGAATCAACCAGAGCATACAGTACTCATACACATTTTTATTTTATTTTTTTTAATTTTTATTTAACCTTTATTTAACCAGGCAAGTCAGTTAAGAACACATTCTTATTTTCAATGATGGTCTAGGAACAGTGGGTTAACTGCCTGTTCAGGGGCAGAACAACAGATTTGTACCTTGTCAGCTCGGGGGTTTGAACTCGCAACCTTCCGGTTACTAGTCCAATGCTCTAACCACTAGGCTACGCTGCCGCCTCATGACATGAGTCTTGAACAATACCGAGAATCTATTACAACAAGTATAACAGAAATCACAGCTTGGTAAAAAAATATCATAGCTAATTCATAGCATTTCTCTATACAACTTATTTTGTCAAATACTAAAGAACGAGGCAGAGATTCAATTCCATTGACTTTGTTAGCTATGTACCTTTTCAAGGCAATGTTTCCGCATTCACAGAGAAGCATTCACAGAGAAGCATTCACAGAGAAGCATTCACAGAGGAGCATTCACAGAGAAGCATTCACAGAGAAGCATTCACAGAGGAGCATTCACAGAGAAGCATTCACAGAGGAGCATTCACAGAGGAGCATTCACAGAGAAGCATTCACAGTGGAGCATTCACAGAGGAGCATTCACAGAGGAGCATTCACAGAGAAGCATTCACAGAGGAGCATTCACAGAGGAGCATTCACAGAGAAGCATTCACAGAGGAGCATTCACAGAGGAGCATTCACAGAGGAGCATTCACAGAGGAGCATCCACAGAGAAGCATTCACAGAGGAGCATTCACAGAGGAGCATTCACAGTAAATACTGCATATTACATTTAAATGTCAAATGCGCTATAACACAGATTGGATTGAATTCCAGGCTGAACCTTTCTCTCTCTCTCTCTCTCTCTCTCTCACACACACACACACACACACACACACACACACACACACACACACACACACACACACACACACACACACACACACACACACACACACACACACACACACACACACACACACACACTGTCACCACCAGGTTGCCTAGTGGTTAGAGAAGATGTCGTCCTTGACTCCTGCAGGAATGAAATTAGTTATTGAGGATAGTGCAACACATTCATTGGCGTTAATTGTATTAGCTTGCCTGCTCTTTATCTTGCCAGCTAAACAGATAACACTGTTAGAATGTGGTATTGTTTTGTTTTAAGGTAGGAAAATGTGTTGATAATAAAGTGATATCATTACAATTCAGTTTCAGATCCATTGTATTTACAGTCTATTGCTCTTTTTCAGCTTCAGTTTTCAGCTTCAGTTTTATGTAGTTTAAGAGAACGTACACTTTCTTAGGCAATTCTATTGCCGTTGGGTCACCAATGCTAGGTACTGTAACAGGTCGTCATTGTAAATAAGAATGTGTTCCTCTTGAATGTTATGGCAAAATGTATAGTTCTGCCTAAATAGACAAAAGTAATTATGTTTCCTGAGATGGCCATAAACAATAACTGGTAATGCTGGATAGTTCTAGAAAGGTCTGGAATTCACCTTTCACAGAAACAAATATTATAAATTGGTGAGGTGTTGTCACTTCATGTATTTAGTAGAAATATGAAAATAAATAAAAAAACATCAATCACAACATCATATATAGTTTTTTTCCCTATTCAACAAAAGTGGGAAAGGGGTTTAAATTACTTAAGTGCTTTCTAAATATAGCAGTAATCAAATCATAAACAACTTACTATAAGATTGAACCTGTCATTCAGGGCAGGTGGGGTAGATACCCACCCAGTGGCGACCTGTCATTCAGGTCAAGTGGGGTAGATACCCACCCAGTGGCGACCTGTCATTCAGGTCAAGTGGGGTAGATACCCCCCCAGTGGTGACCTGTCATTCAGGTCAAGTGGGGTAGATACCCACCCAGTGGTGACCTGTCATTCAGGTCAAGTGGGGTAGATACCCCCCCAGTGGTGACCTGTCATTCAGGTCAAGTGGGGTAGATACCCACCCAGTGGCGACCTGTCATTCAGGTCAAGTGGGGTAGATACCCACCCAGTGGCGACCTGTCATTCAGGTCAAGTGGGGTAGATACCCCCCCAGTGGTGACCTGTCATTCAGGGCAGGTGGGGTAGATACCCACCCAGTGGCGACCTGTCATTCAGGTCAAGTGGGGTAGATACCCACCCAGTGGCGACCTGTCATTCAGGTCAAGTGGGGTAGATACCCCCCCAGTGGTGACCTGTCATTCAGGTCAAGTGGGGTAGATACCCACCCAGTGGCGACCTGTCATTCAGGTCAAGTGGGGTAGATACCCACCCAGTGGTGACCTGTCATTCAGGTCAAGTGGGGTAGATACCCCCCCAGTGGTGACCTGTCATTCAGGTCAAGTGGGGTAGATACCCACCCAGTGGTGACCTGTCATTCAGGGCAGGTGGGGTAGATACCCACCCAGTGGTGACCTGTCATTCAGGTCAAGTGGGGTAGATACCCATCCAGTGGCGACCTGTCATTCAGGTCAAGTGGGGTAGATACCCACCCAGTGGTGACCTGTCATTCAGGTCAAGTGGGGTAGATACCCACCCAGTGGTGACCTGTCATTCAGGTCAAGTGGGGTAGATACCCACCTGTTTTGAGCCCCAGCTGTTTAGCAAAACAATAACTGTTTTGTGCTTGTTTTTCATGTTGTTTTGGCATTAATATGTGTCACATATCAGTTTGCAAACAACGGGGAAAAAAAGGACAAATTAATTACTTAATAAAGCCACATACAAATATGGTCTCTTTTTTGCTTTCTTGAGTAAGGCAGCTCCAAAATGCAGCTGTTTCAGCCTAGCTCAGTGCTTTCTGTAGTTAAGGCAGCTCCAAAATGCAGGTGTTTCAGCCTAGCTCAGTGCTTTCTGTAGTTAAGGCAGCTCCAAAATGCAGCTGTTTCAGCCCAGCTCAGTGCTTTCTGTAGTTAAGGCAGCTCCAAAATGCAGCTGTTTCAGCCCAGCTCAGTGCTTTCTGTAGTTAAGGCAGCTCCAAAATGCAGGTGTTTCAGCCTAGCTCAGTGCTTTCATTAGTTAAGGCAGCTCCAAAATGCAGGGGTTGGTAATGTTGTCTAGTTGCGCTGTGATTGCCTCAGTGTTCTGTCACTCATAGGGACACTACGTCACCATAAATTCTACGGGAAGAAAATTCAAGCCCATTGGGTGCTGCCGTAGAGTTACATTAGAAGTGCCCATCCAAAAAGGCTCAAGGTCATTGGCCACAGATAAAATTACGTCATATCACGTTATATCTACAGTAGCTTTGATTGGACTGACCATGTCAACATTATACTTTCAAAATCTAGCTAGCATCATCATGATTCAAGTCAACAATATACTGGCAAATCCTTTTCCATCCTTGTCATATGAAAAGGAATTATGAAGAGAAATTATAGATAAAATGTATTGGTGCTCATCTGACATTGGGCATAAACACTACACAACAAGTTGGAAATCGCAAATTCATCAAAGAGTGGTTTGGAAGGAATCCGTGGCTAACTGCAAGCATTGCATAGCTATTCAGTGGAGTGGGTGTGTCATCCAAGTCTGGGTTTAAGGTTCTCTTCTCCAAGCTTAAAAGGATAAACCTTCAACATTGGCCATGCTGTCAATCCAGCATGACTTTCTGCCACTTTCAGAACACCTGGAAACTTCAGTGAGTTCAAGACAACTGGGAACTTGGAAAAAAACGAGCTTCGACTGGGAAAATATGTTTTAAACGGTCATCCAACTCGGGAACTCGGGCCTCTTTCTAGAGCTCCAACATCATGATTTGACCTTGTTTTTTTCAGAGAATGCCAGACTTTGATGACAACATTTGCCCACGAAGGACCACTGCGCCACCTTCCTGTTCAACTGAGCCCAGCACAACAAGGTGAGTCCAAAAATGTATGTACAGTACGCTGCTGCATAGATTATGTAATATGCCAGGGAGATATGTATACTGTTACTAAGAAAGTAATACTAAGTGTATGTTGTGTAGCAAGCGGTTAGTAGCACATGTGCCTCATCCTAAGGATTTGGCCCATTTCCCCTCATAATTTAGCCTACTGTTCTGACTTGGTGGGGCACATGTAGCCTATAGCCTGTTTTAGAGAAATGTCATCATTGAATATTGTAAGAGCTTTCATTGTCTGCTTATATGCCCCCTATATTTATCCTGCGGTTCTGACTTCCTGTACAGGGAGAATACTGTAAGAACGGCTGAACAAATAGTTATATTGACTATATCTGTCAGAGCTCGCTCATGAATTACTTATTTGAAATAATGGCTTGCCTCTTATCCGCTCATTGTCCCCTTATGCCATAGTTTGTCTCAATTGTAGGTAGAAACCACATTTGTTTTAGCAACTCAGCCATATCAGCTAGGTTTTTTTTAAAGGCAGTAAATGAGGCTGAATGAACTGTTTCGCTGCAAGACAAGGCTCTGCTAATAGCCAGGTGTAGCAGTGGTATGGTGTTGGGACTGCCGTTGGGACTCTGTTGTTTGGACAGCTTTATGTAGGCCCTAACAGTTTGTGGGTCTACTCCAATTAATGTATTGTTTAGTGTTGTGTAGATTTCGTCCGTCTCTGACTAAGAGAAAGTGATCGAATTTCAATTCTACAAAATTATTTAGTATCTTTTCATATTGAGAGCTCTAAATTCGGCGGCGAATCACAGCAGGATGAAAAGCCGATTTCTGGATTTGCTAGACTGTCACCTTTCATATGTAGTCTTCCGGGCTGGGTTCTGTCAGGAAAGGCCAGAAAAGGTGACATGTCTTTCCCTATGCAAAAGTGGGGTGTGAAACCTGACACTTGAAGTCAGGTCCACTGACAGAGTGGTGGAGGAGAGCAGCTTCCTGGAACTGTAAAGGTACTGGACCCGACAACGTTCACAGAACCTTTATTTAACTTGGCAAGTCAGTTCAGAACAAATTCAAATTTCACAATGACAGCCTATCCCGACCAAACACTCCCCTAACCCATGACAATGCTGAGCCAATTGTGCGCCACCCGATCACGGTCGGTTGTGATACAGCCCGGGATCAAACCAGGGTCTGTAGTGACACCTCTAGCACTGAGATGCAGTGCCTTAGACCGCTGCGCCACTCAGGAGCCCTGCCGGAACCAGTGCAGAACCGCTCAAATAGGGAGGGGACTTAACATCTAAGATTGACTTAGCTGAAGTGATTTTCTATTAACTGTACAAACTGTCCTAATTTAGCTGGACCCCAGGAAGAGTAGCTGCTGCTTTGCCAGCAGCTAATGGGGATCCATAATAAACCCCAGGAAGAGTAGCTGCTGCTTTGCCAGCAGCTAATGGGGATCCATAATAAACCCCAGGAAGAGTAGCTGCTGCTTTGCCAGCAGCTAATGGGGATCCATAATAAACCCCAGGAAGAGTAGCTGCTGCTTTGCCAGCAGCTAATGGGGATCCATAATAAATACAAATACAAGTCAATATAGGTGAAATAAAAGTCAGTGAAGAAAACATCCCTTTATAGAAACATCCCTTTGAACAGGTCAAAGTGCAGAACATATTTATTCAAGGAGGCTTGTAGTGTTACCCTTTGATAATTAGATCTCATCAATTAGTGTTGTAGCTAAGACCACTTGGGGTAATTATGAAAGGGTAACAATGTATCATGGTCTCGTGATTAAGACGTCTCCCGTCGACAAAAAATAAGTCCTTTTTGTTTAGGAAAATGAGATCACTATTTACCTTTATTTAACCAGGCAAGTCAGTTAAGAACAAATTCTTATTTTCAATAACAGCCTAGGAACATTTGGATAACTGACTAGTTCAGGGGCAGAATGACAGATTTGTACCTGGTCAGCTGGGGGTATTTGAACTTGCAACCTTCCAGCTACTAGTCCAAAGCTCTAACCACTAGGCTACCCTGCCGCCCCACAGGATACAGTTGCTTTAGGACTGACTCTTTTCACACACAAGGATTAAGCCCTAGTCCCAGACTAAAATGCCTGTTTTGAGCTGTCTTAACTCAAAGAGACTTGCACAGACTTATCTTAAAATAGTCGTAGATTTAGCCTGTTCTGGATTAAACAAAGTACAAGGATTAGAGCTACTCCATGACTAAATTAAAGCTTAAATTAATCTTGCAAAGAGGCAGGTTTAACTTCTGCTTCAGTGCTGTTTGTGAGGGAGCCTGGACTATTTGTAATACCTAATTGAAGACCAACATGCACTACAGAGGCCAGCCAGACTAGTACTTGTGGATAGGAGTAATCCATTAAACTATACTTTGATGAAATAGCTTTTCGAGACCACTTTCGTATGAACAAAGAAACGTATTGGAGATAATATCTTTGCTTGAGCCTAGAATTTCCTCTCTGTCTCAAAGGGGATAGTCATTACCCAATTCTCTCCAAGTTCTGATCACTTTGAGGTTTTTGGCATCTGGAATCATTCATCGTGAAACTGGTGATTTGTGTGGTGCCATTGATGCAACTATGTGTAGAATAGTTCAAAGTCTGCAGGGGGCCATTTTGCGAACTGAGGAGTCTTTACATCTAGTTTCCTGATGCTGCTGGCCAAGCCAACTATAAAGTCTGCAGGGGGCCATTTTGTGAACTGAGGAGTCTTTACATCTAGTTTCCTGATGCTGCTGGCCATGCCAACTATAAAGTGCAATTCGATGAATATGGTACACTTCCCAGGAGTGATTGACTGGTTAGATGGATGTCATGTTCCCATCAAGTGTCCATCAACTCCTAATGCTGAGGGGTTCAGGAACCGTAAGAACTGGTTCTCCATCAACTCCTGATGCTGAGGGGTTCAGGAACCGTAAGAACTGGTTCTCCATCAATGTCCAAGGTGTATACACTCCCAATTTAGAGTTTTTCAAACATTGTTGCCCAGTTTCAGAGAGGAAACCAACAGCAATGTGCTCATACTTAACCTAATCAGGCATAACATAGGTGTTCTCATTTAGGTTTATTTACCTTACTCCATGACTCCATAGTCTCCAACGAACTAAGCATTTAGGTTGATTTACCTTACTCTATGACTCCATAGTCTCCAATGAACTAAGCATTTAGGTTTATTTACCTTACTCTATGACTCATAGTCTCCAACGAACTAAGCATTTAGGTTTATTTACCTTACTCTATGACTCATAGTCTCCAACGAACTAAGCATTTAGACTTATTTACCTTACTCTATGACTCATAGTCTCCAACGAACTAAGCATTTAGGTTTATTTACCTTACTCTATGACTCATAGTCTCCAACGAACTAAGCATTTAGACTTATTTACCTTACTCTATGACTCCATAGTCTCCAACGAACTAAGCATTTAGGTTTATTTACCTTACTCTATGACTCATAGTCTCCAACGAACTAAGCATTTAGACTTATTTACCTTACTCTATGACTCCATAGTCTCCAACGAACTAAGCATTTAGACTTATTTACCTTACTCTATGACTCATAGTCTCCAACGAACTAAGCATTTAGACTTATTTACCTTACTCTATGACTCCATAGTCTCCAACGAACTAAGCATTTAGACTTATTTACCTTACTCTATGACTCATAGTCTCCAACGAACTAAGCATTTAGACTTATTTACCTTACTCTATGACTCATAGTCTCCAACGAACTAAGCATTTAGGTTTATTTACCTTACTCTATGACTCATAGTCTCCAACGAACTAAGCATTTAGACGTATTTACCTTACTCTATGACTCATAGTCTCCAACGAACTAAGCATTTAGACTTATTTACCTTACTCTATGACTCCATAGTCTCCAACGAACTAAGCATTTAGACTTATTTACCTTACTCTATGACTCATAGTCTCCAACAAACTAAGCATTTAGACTTATTTACCTTACTCTATGACTCATAGTCTCCAACGAACTAAGCATTTAGACTTATTTACCTTACTATATGACTCATAGTCTCCAATGAACTAAGCATTTAGGTTTATTTACCTTACTCTATGACTCATAGTCTCCAACGAACTAAGCATTTAGACTTATTTACCTGACTCTATGACTCATAGTCTCCAACGAACTAAGCATTTAGGTTTATTTACCTTACTCTATGACTCATAGTCTCCAACGAACTAAGCATTTAGACTTATTTACCTTACTCTATGACTCCATAGTCTCCAACGAACTAAGCATTTAGACTTATTTACCTTACTCTATGACTCATAGTCTCCAACGAACTAAGCATTTAGGTTTATTTACCTTACTCTATGACTCATAGTCTCCAACGAACTAAGCATTTAGACTTATTTGCCTGACTCTATGACTCATAGTCTCCAACGAACTAAGCATTTAGGTTTATTTACCTTACTCTATGACTCATAGTCTCCAACGAACTAAGCATTTAGACTTATTTACCTTACTCTATGACTCCATAGTCTCCAACGAACTAAGCATTTAGACTTATTTACCTTACTCTATGACTCATAGTCTCCAACGAACTAAGCATTTAGGCTTATTCACCTTACTCTATGACTCATAGTCTCCAACGAACTAAGCATTTAGACTTATTTACCTTACTCCATTACGTTCATGAAAGATACTTAATTAACTTAACTAGTTAACTAGTTTAACTAGTACACTTTAAGGCCGAACTCCTGGCTTAATCGACGCCCTGTCTGTGAAACTGGTCCGGCACGTGTAAATGTGTTACCTATTGTAAAGTATTTCACTCATTGAAAACTTCATCAGTGGAACTTTTCATTCTGAATACGTTACAGTATACGTGGTACAATGCTTTTGAACATGAAGTCTAGAAATGTTAAGTTATTCGATGATACTTTGCAGAGGGAAAATTCCTGTTTAATAATTTAATATCTGTGGCCCCCTTGGATATAGTTAGATAGAAGGGGTGTCAAGCAGAAACATAACAAAATAATGATCCTTGTACTCCACACGTGACCTGGCATCCCTGCTGTTACTTGCATAGATTTAACATGCAGCATACAATGTATTAGACATATGAAGTAAATCTTACGGCTTCTACTTTTTCTATTTATTTTTATTTTTATAAAAATGTACTGTATGGTGGAAATTAAAGTCACAGTAGCATCAAATCTAAGGGAGCTATGCTATATGACATGGTTGGGGTCAATTCCATTTCAATTCCAAGTCAATTCAGAAAGTAAAATGAAATTCCAAGTCAAAATGTTTCTCCAATAAGAAGCAATGAAGATCATTTGAATGTGAATGTCCGTGTATTTCCTGAATTGACAGGATTTAAATGAAATTGACCTCAACCTTACTCTATGAGAAGAGATACAGTTCCGCTGACTAGAGGCTTAAAATGTATAGTTAACATGATTTTTGAATGACTACCTCAACTCTGTACCACCACACATACAATTATCTGTAAGGTCCCTCGGTCAAACAGTGAATTTCCAACACAGATTCAACAACAAAGACCAGGGAGGTTTTCCATTGCCTCACAAAGAAGGGCACCTATTGGTAGATGGGTAAAAACAACAAAGGCAGACATTGAATGTCCCTTTGAGCATGGTGAAGTTATTAATTACACTATGGATGGTGTACCAATACACCCAGTATACAATACAAAGATAGACGCGTCCGTCCTAACTCAGATGCGCGAGAGGAAGGAAACCGCTCAGGAAAGGAAACCTAACTCAGATGCGTGAGAGGAAGGAAACCACTCAGGGATTTCACCATGAGGTCAATGGTGACTTTAAAACAGTTACAGAGTTTAATGGCTGTGACAGGAGAAAACTGAGGATGGATCAACAACATTGTAGTAACTCCACAATACTAACCTAAATGACAGAGTGAAGAGAAGGAAGCCGGGACATAAAAAAATAATCCAAAACATGCATCCTGTTTGCAATAAGACACTAAAGTAAAACTGCAAAATGTTTTAATTTATGTCCTGAATACAGAGCGTTATGTTTGGGGTAAGTCCAACACAACACATCACTGAGTACCACTCTTCATATTTTCAAGCATGGTGGTGGCTGCATCCTGTTATAGGTACGCTTGTCATCCGCAAGGACTAGGGAATTGTTTATGATAAAAAAATAAACGGAACACAAGCTAAGAACAGGCAAAATCCAAGACAAAAATCAGGTTCAGTCTGCTTTCCAACAGACACTGGAACACCAATTCACCTTTCAGCAGGACCTTTAACACAAGGACAAATAGACAACAGAGTTGCTTGCCAAGATGACATTGAGTGTTCTGTAGTTGCATAGTTACAGTTTTGACTTACAGTTGAAGTCAGAAGTTTACATATACTTAGGTTTGAGTCATTAAAACACATTTTTTCAATCACTCCACAAATTTCTTGTTAACAAACTATAGTTTTGGCAAGTCTGTTAGGACATCTACTTTGTGCATTGACACAAGTCATTTTTCCAACAATTGTTTGCAGACAGATTATTTCACTTATAATTCACAGGATCACAATTCCAATGGGTCAGAAGTTTACATACACTAAGTTGACTGTGCTTTTAAACAGCTTATAAAATTCCTGAAAGTGATGTCATTGCTTTAGAATCTTCTGATAGGCAAATCATTTGAGTCAATTGGAGGTGTACCTGTGGATGTATTTCAAGGCCTACCTTCAAACTCAATGCCTCTTTGCCTGACATCAGGGTAAAATCAAAAGAAATCAGCCAAGACATCCAGAATGAAAATTGTAGACCTCCACAAGTCTGGTTCATCCTTGGGAGCAATTTCCAAACACCTGAAGGTACCACATTCATCTGTACAAACAACAGTATGCAATTATAAACACCATGGGACCACGCAGCCGTCATACCGCTCAGGAAGGAGACGTGTTCTGTCTCCTAGAGATTATCGTACTTTGGTGCGAGAAGTGCAAATGAACCCTAGACCAACAGCAAAGGACCCTGTGAATATTCTGGAGGAAACAGGTACAAAAGTATCTATATCCACAGTAAAACGAGTCCTATATTGGCATAACCAAAATGGCGTAGCAGTGCAGACGCTGCTTGTCGTTCTTCCGTTTACATTTAGTCTTTTTTGTCTTTTGTTTAAAATATATTTCAATTATTTTCAATCCCTTTTTTCCATTTTTAAATTAAATATACTTTCCGTCTATATATATATATATACTATCACATTCACCCAATGTGATACGGATCCGCTATTTTTAGACCTTATAGCCAGAACCTCCATCAGATGCTAACCAGCTAATTAGCTACTAGCTATTTTGTCATTGTTAGCCACTGCTAGCGGCCTTTACCTTTTGCACCAACAACAGCCACTTTTAGCCTGGATAACACTTCCCAGCCTGCCAGCAACGGACTGTTTCCTCCACTGCAACACCGGATTCCTGCCATAAGCCCTGGAGCATTAATCCTGATCATCACAGCTAGCTAGCTGCTACCGAGTGGCCCAGCCCCGAAGCTAGCTTTGAGCCAGGCCCACCTACTGGCCTGCTTAGTGATCACTCGGCTACACAGCTGATGCCTCCCGGACTCTTCACTAACACGACCAGAATCCAATACTCCACCGGTTTCTTGCCGTACGCTCTGGGCCTTTGCATCGGATCAGCGCTGCCACCGAGTGGCTATATTGGCTAGCGCCCTTGTCCCGAAGCTAGTACCAGTTAGCCGCGAGCCAGGCGCATCTCCCGGCTAGCAAACGAAATTACTCCAGCTACAATACCTCTTTTGCCAACTGACCAGGACCCCTCTGTCGACACAGAGCCCGGCCGTTCCATCACGACTGGTCTGCCAATGTAACTCCATCTGTTGTGTCCTCAACCGGCCTTTGCCTGACGTCGGAGCAGACGTTTCTACTAGCCCCAGCCTGCTATCTTTATTTGGACGCCGTGTCTCCCGCTTGCTAGCATAATAACAACTACCCAGCGGCTTCCCTGTTTCATCTATTGCTGTTCACTGGACCCTATGATCACTTGGCTACATAGCTGATGCCTGCTGGACTGTTCAATAATTCACGGAACTCAATTTTTTTCTGTCGGCCCCAGCCTCGAACTCAGGCCCTGTGTGTAGTTAAATGACCCTCTCTGCACATTCATCACCATTTTACCTGTTGTTGTTGTCTTAGCTGATTAGTTGTTGTTGTCTTACCCGTTGTTGTCTTAGCTAGCTCTCCCAATCAACACCCGTGACTGCTTTATGCCTCGCTTTATGTCTCTCTCTAATGTGTCTTGTACACTGTTGTTTAGGATAGTTATCATTGTTTTAGTTTACTGCGGAGCCCCTAGTCCCACTCAACATGCCTCAGATACCTCCTTTGACCCACCTCCCACACATGCGGTGACCTCACCCAGCATAACTAGTGCCTCCAGAAATGCAACCTCTCTTATTGCCACTCAAAGATTAGGTTTACCTCCAGTGTACTTGCACCCTACCATACCCCTGTCTGTACATTATGCCCTGAATCTATCATACCGCGCCTAGAAATCTGCTCCTTTTATTCTCTGACCTCAACGCACTAGATGACCAGTTTTTATAGCCTTTAGCCTGTACCCTCATCCTACTCCTCCTCTGTTCCTCGGGTGATGTGGAGGTTAACCCAGGCCCTGCGTGTCCTCAGGTGCTCTCATTTGTTGACTTCTGTTACCACAAAAGCCTTGGTTTCATGCATGTTAACATCAGAAGCCTCCTCCCTAAATTTGATTTACTCACTGCTTTAGCACACTCCGCCAACCCTGATGTTCTTGCCGTGTCTGAATCCTGGCTTAGGGAGGCCAATTCTGAGATTTACATCTCCAACTACAACATTTTCCGTCAAGATAGAACTGCCAAAAGGGGGTGGAGTTGCAATCTACTTCGGAGATAGCCTGCAAAGTTCTGTCATACTTTCCAGGCCTATGCCTAAACAGTTCGAGCTTCTAATTAAAAAAATGAATCTCTCCAGAAATAAGTCTCTCACTGTTGACACCTATTATAGACACCCCTCAGCTCCCAGCTGCGCACTGGACACCATATGTGAATTGATTTTCCCCCATCTATCTTCAGAGTTCCATCTGTTAGGTGACCTAAACTGGGATATGCTTAACAACCCGGCAGTCCTACAATCCAAGATAGAGGCTAGGTATAAATATAAGTCTCCAACTGCCTTGTTCAGGGGCAGAATGACAGATTTGTACATTGTCAGCTTGGGGATTTGAACTTGCAACCTTTTGATTACTAGCCCAACGCTCTAAACACTAGGCTACCCTGCCGCCCCAATAAGGCTCTCAGCTATCACTCCAGTGTTAATTTGCTAAATTGTAATTACTTTGCTACTATTATCTATTTATTGCCTTACCTCCTCATGCCATTTGCACACACTGTATATAGACAAAAAATGTTCTATTGTGTTATTGACTGTACACTTGTTTATTCCATGTGCAACTTTGTTGTTGTCTGTGTCACACTGCTTTGCTTTATCTTGGTCACAGTTGTAAATTAGAACTTGTTCTCAACTGGCCAACATGGTTAAATAAAGGTGAAATAAAAAAATAAAAAATAACCTGAAAGGCCGCTCAGCAAGGAAGAAGCCACTGCTCCAAAACCGCCATAAAAAAATTGGTTTGCAACTTCACATGGGGACAAAGGTCGTAATTTTTTGAGAAATGTCCTCTAGTCTAATGAAACAAAAATAGTTTATGTTTGGCCATAATGACCATTGTTATGTTTGGAGGAAAAAGGGGGAGGCTTGCAAGCCGAAGAACACCATCCCAACTGTGAAGCACGGGGTGGCAGCATTATGTTGTGGGGGTGCTTTGCTGCAAAAGGGACTGGTGCACTTCACAAAATAGATGGCATCATGAGGAAAGTAAAATGATGTGGATACAGTGCCTTGCGAAAGTATTCGGCCCCCTTGAACTTTGCGACCTTTTGCCACATTTCAGGCTTCAAACATAAAGATATAAAACTGTATTTTTTGTGAAGAATCAACAACAAGTGGGACACAATCATGCAGTGGAACGACATTTATTGGATATTTCAAACTTTTTTAACAAATCAAAAACTGAAAGATTGGGCGTGCAAAATTATTCAGCCCCCTTAAGTTAATACTTTGTAGCACCACCTTTTGCTGCGATTACAGCTGTAAGTCGCTTGGGGTATGTCTCTATCAGTTTTGCACATCGAGAGACTGACATCTTTTCCCATTCCTCCTTGCAAAACAGCTCGAGCTCAGTGAGGTTGGATGGAGAGCATTTGTGAACAGCAGTTTTCAGTTCTTTCCACAGATTCTCGATTGGATTCAGGTCTGGACTTTGACTTGGCCATTCTAACACCTGGATATGTTTATTTTTGAACCATTCCATTGTAGATTTTGCTTTATGTTTTGGATCATTGTCTTGTTGGAAGACAAATCTCCATCCCAGTCTCAGGTCTTTTGGAGACTCCATCAGGTTTTCTTCCAGAATGGTCCTGTATTTGGCTCCATCCATCTTCCCATCAATTTTAACCATCTTTCCTGTCCCTGCTGAAGAAAAGCAGGCCCAAACCATGATGCTGCCACCACCATGTTTGACAGTGGGGATGGTGAGTTTAGGGTGATGAGCTGTGTTGCTTTTACGCCAAACATAACGTTTTGCATTGTTGCCAAAAAGTTCAATTTTGGTTTCATCTGACCAGAGCACCTTCTTCCACATGTTTGGTGGCTTGTGGCTTGTGGCAAACTTTAAACAACACTTTTTATGGATATCTTTAAGAAATGGCTTTCTTCTTGCCACTCTTCCATAAAGGCCAGATTTGTGCAATATACGACTGATTGTTGTCCTATGGACAGAGTCTCCCACCTCAGCTGTAGATCTCTGCAGTTCATCCAGAGTGATCATGGGCCTCTTGGCTGCATCTCTGATCAGTCTTCTCCTTGTATGAGCTGAAAGTTTAGAGGGACGGCCAGGTCTTGGTAGATTTGCAGTGGTCTGATACTCCTTCCATTTCAATATTATCGCTTGCACAGTGCTCCTTGGGATGTTTAAAGCTTGGGAAATCTTTTTGTAACCAAATACGGCTTTAAACTTCTTCACAACAGTATCTCGGACCTGCCTGGTGTGTTCCTTGTTCTTCATGATGCTTTCTGCGCTTTTAACGGACCTCTGAGACTATCACAGTGCAGGTGCATTTATACGGAGACTTGATTACACACAGGTGGATTGTATTTATCATCATTAGTCATTTAGGTCAACATTGGATCATTCAGAGATCCTCACTGAACTTCTGGAGAGAGTTTGCTGCACTGAAAGTAAAGGGGCTGAATAATTTTGCACGCCCAATTTTTCAGTTTTTGATTTGTTAAAAAAGTTTGAAATATCCAATAAATGTCGTTCCACTTCATGATTGTGTCCCACTTGTTGTTGATTCTTCACAAAAAGAATCACGCCCAATTTTTCAGTTTTTGATTTGTTAAAAAAGTTTGAAATATCCAATAAATGTCGTTCCACTTCATGATTGTGTCCCACTTGTTGTTGATTCTTCACAAAAAAATACAGTTTTATATCTTTATGTTTGAAGCCTGAAATATGGCAAAAGGTCGCAAAGTTCAAGGGGGCCGAATACTTTCGCAAGGCACTGTATATTGAAGCAGCATCTCAAGACATCAGTCAGGAAGTTGAAGCTTGGTTGCAAATATGTCTTCCAAATGAACAATGACCCCAAGCATACTTCCAAAGTTGTGGCAAAATGGCTTAAGGACAACAAAGTCAAGGTATTGGAGTGGCCATCACAAAGCCCTCCATCACAAAACCTCAATCCTATAGAAAATGTGTGGGCAGAACTGAAAAAGTGTGTGCGAGCAAGGAGGCCTACAAACCTGACTCGGTTACACCAGCTCTGTCAGGAGGAATGGGCCAAAATTCACCCAACTTATTGTGGGAAGCTTGTGGAAGGCTACCCAAAACATTTGACCCAAGTTAAACAATTTAAAGGCAATGCTACCAAATACTAATTGAGTGTATGTAAACTTCTGACCCACTGGGAATGTGATGAAAGAAATAAAAGCTTAAATAAATAATTTCTCTACTATTATTCTGCCATTTCACATTCTTAAAATAAAGTGGTGATCCTAACTGACCTAAGACAGGGAATGTTTACTAGGATTAAATGTCAGGAATTGTGGAAAAACTGAGTTTAAATGTATTTGGCTAAGGTGTATGTAAACTCCCGATTTGTAAATCTTCTTGAAAATCTACAGCAAGACTTGAAAATGGCTTTCTAACAACCAACTTGACAGAGCTTGAATAATTACAAATAGAATCATGTGCAAACATTCTACCGTCCAGGTGTGCAAAGCTCCAATAGACTTACCCAGAAAGACTCACAGCTGTAATCACTGCCGAAGGTGATTCTAACATGTATTGACTCAGGGGGTTGAATATTTATCCAGATGTGTTTAAAAATATATATATACATATTTTCTTTTACAAATGTTTTTTTTTTTAAATCCATTTTGACATTACATAGTATTTTGAGTAGATCGTTGACAAAACGTTTCAATAAAAGCAATTTTAATCGCACTTTCTGACACAACAACATGTGGAAAAGTAAAGGGGTATGAATACTTTCTGGAGGCACAGTAAATATTTGAGAGGTGATAAAATATTCAAGGCTTAGACAAAATGATAATGAATCAAGACTAAAACAATATGTCTTGATTCATTATAATTTAGTTTGAGCTTTTATTCATTCTAATTTAAATTTAGCTTTGCGATTCATTGTCATTTAGTTTAGCTTTGCTTCATTATCATGTTGTTTTAGCCTTGATTCATTATCATTTAGTTTGAGAGAGAGAGAGAGGGAGAGAGAGAGAGAGAGAGAGAGAGAGAGAGAGAGACAGGGAGAGAGAGAGGCAGAGAGAGAGAGAGAGAGAGAGAGAGAGAGAGAGAGAGAGAGAGAGAGAGAGAGAGAGAATTGTTTAATATTTTCTTGGCCCGTCAGTGTAACGGTCAACTGATGGCTCACAGCATATGAATAAGTCATTGTGTGTAGTAGCTACAAGAGCTGTAAATTCCTCCTCTCCTCTGTATATAAGGCTGCGCTACAAACATGGCACCCTGTTCCATATTTGGTTCACTACTTTTGACCAGGGCCCATAGGGCTCAGGTCAGAAGTAGTGCACTATATAGGCAATAGGGTGCCATTTGGGATGTACCCCTTTATATACAGAGCATGAGGCTAGGAGAAAGATGAGACACACTGCTGCAGCACATTGAAATCTACTGTCAACAGTCAGCAAGGCTATCTGTCCCTCTCAGCAGCATGTACGAGCAAGAAATCATTCATCTTTGCTGGTGTACAGTATAAAAAGCATTCATATTTGAACGCACAGGAGCATATTGACAAAGGAAATTGCATACTGTAAATACGATATACTTTATGTAACACTTTACAATAAGGTACCCTTTAAAAAAATAACTGTTAATAACGGAATTATAAACCCTTTATAAACGCTTTATAAAAGGTACGTTATTGTAAAGTGTTACCCATATTTAATGGTATATATCTCCAGATACTGATATGGGATTATTGTAAAGTGTTACCCATATTTAATGGTATATATCTCCAGATACTGATATGGGATTATTGTAAAGTGTTACCCATATTTAATGGTATATATCTCCAGATACTGATATGGGATTATTGTAAAGTGTTACCCATATTTAATGGTATATATCTCCAGATACTGATATGGGATTATTGTAAAGTGTTACCCATATTTAATGGTATATATCTCCAGATACTGATATGGGATTATTGTAAAGTGTTACCCATATTTAATAGTATATACTGTATCTCCAGATACTGATATGGGATTATTGTAAAGTGTTACCCATATTTAATAGTATATATCTCCAGATACTGATATGGGATTATTGTAAAGTGTTACCCATATTTAATGGTATATATCTCCAGATACTGATAATGGGATTATTGTAAAGTGTTACTCATATTTAATGGTATATATCTCCAGATACTGATATGGGATTATTGTAAAGTGTTACCCATATTTAATAGTATATACTGTATCTCCAGATACTGATATGGGATTATTGTAAAGTGTTACCCATATTTAATAGTATATATCTCCAGATACTGATATGGGATTATTGTAAAGTGTTACCCATATTTAATGGTATATATCTCCAGATACTGATAATGGGATTATTGTAAAGTGTTACTCATATTTAATGGTATATATCTCCAGATACTGATATGGGATTATTGTAAAGTGTTACCCATATTTAATGGTATATATCTCCAGATACTGATATGGGATTATTGTAAAGTGTTACCCATATTTAATAGTATATACTGTATCTCCAGATACTGATATGGGATTATTGTAAAGTGTTACCCATATTTAATAGTATATATCTCCAGATACTGATATGGGATTATTGTAAAGTGTTACTCATATTTAATAGTATATATCTCCAGATACTGATATGGGATTATTGTAAAGTGTTACCCATATTTAATAGTATATATCTCCAGATACTGATATGGGATTATTGTAAAGTGTTACTCATATTTAATAGTATATATCTCCAGATACTGATATGGGATTATTGTAAAGTGTTACTCATATTTAATAGTATATATCTCCAGATACTGATATGGGATTATTGTAAAGTGTCACTCATATTTAATAGTATATATCTCCAGATACTGATATGGGATTATTGTAAAGTGTTACTCATATTTAATAGTATATATCTCCAGATACTGATAATGGGATTATTGTAAAGTGTTACCCATATTTAATAGTATATATCTCCAGATACTGATATGGGATTATTGTGAAGTGTTACCCATATTTAATAGTATATATCTCCAGATACTGATATGGGATTATTGTAAAGTGTTACCCATATTTAATAGTATATATCTCCAGATACTGATATGGGATTATTGTAAAGTGTTACCCATATTTAATGGTAAATACTGTATCTCCAGATACTGATATGGGATTATTGTAAAGTGTTACCCATATTTAATAGTATATATCTCCAGATACTGATATGGGATTATTGTAAAGTGTTACCCATATTTAATGGTAAATACTGTATCTCCAGATACTGATATGGGATTATTGTAAAGTGTTACCCATATTTAATGGTATATACTGTATCTCCAGATACTGATATGGGATTTGGGAAAGCATATGACTTCTGATTTCAGTTTATGATTCATGGCTTAAAATATTGATGTTACTGCCATACATATGTATTTGTTATTCAATCTATGCAATATAACAGCATTAATATATCCAGTATGTTGACAAGGTTTTAATAAATACAGTATGTTGACAAGGTTTTAATAAATACAGTATGTTGACAAGGTTTTAATAAATACAGTATGTTGACAAGGTTTTAATAAATACAGTATGTTGACAAGGTTTTAATAAATACAGTATGTTGACAAGGTTTTAATAAATACAGTATGTTGACAAGGTTTTAATATATACAGTATGTTGACAAGGTAATAATAAATACAGTATGTTGACAAGGTAATAATATATACAGTATGTTGACAAGGTAATAATATATACAGTATGTTGACAAGGTTTTAATAAATACAGTATGTTGACAAGGTAATAATAAATACAGTATGTTGACAAGGTAATAATATATACAGTATGTTGACAAGGTAATAATATATACAGTATGTTGACAAGGTTTTAATAAATACAGTATGTTGACAAGGTAATAATATATACAGTATGTTGACAAGGTAATAATATATACAGTATGTTGACAAGGTAATAATATATACAGTATGTTGACAAGGTTTTAATAAATACAGTATGTTGACAAGGTTTTAATAAATACAGTATGTTGACAAGGTTTTAATAAATACAGTATGTTGACAAGGTTTTAATAAATACAGTATGTTGACAATATATTAATAAATACAGTATGTTGACAAGGTAATAATATATACAGTATGTTGACAAGGTTTTAATAAATACAGTATGTTGACAAGGTTTTAATAAATACAGTATGTTGACAATATATTAATAAATACAGTATGTTGACAAGGTAATAATATATACAGTATGTTGACAAGGTAATAATATATACAGTATGTTGACAAGGTTTTAATAAATACAGTATGTTGACAAGGTTTTAATAAATACAGTATGTTGACAATATATTAATATATACAGTATGTTGACAATATATTAATATATACAGTATGTTGACAAGGTTTTAATAAATACAGTATGTTGACAAGGTTTTAATAAATACAGTATGTTGACAATATATTAATATATACAGTATGTTGACAAGGTTTTAATAAATACAGTATGTTGACAAGGTTTTAATAAATACAGTATGTTGACAAGGTTTTAATAAATACAGTATGTTGACAATATATTAATATATACAGTATGTTGACAAGGTTTTAATAAATACAGTATGTTGACAATATATTAATATATACAGTATGTTGACAAGGTTTTAATAAATACAGTATGTTGACAAGGTTTTAATAAATACAGTATGTTGACAATATATTAATATATACAGTATGTTGACAAGGTTTTAATAAATACAGTATGTTGACAAGGTTTTAATAAATACAGTATGTTGACAAGGTTTTAATAAATACAGTATGTTGACAATATATTAATATATACAGTATGTTGACAAGGTTTTAATAAATACAGTATGTTGACAAGGTTTTAATAAATACAGTATGTTGACAAGGTTTTAATAAATACAGTATGTTGACAAGGTTTTAATAAATACAGTATGTTGACAAGGTTTTAATAAATACAGTATGGTGACAAGGTAATAATATATACAGTATGTTGACAAGGTTTTAATAAATACAGTATGGTGACAAGGTAATAATATATACAGTATGGTGACAAGGTAATAATATATACAGTATGTTGACAAGGTTTTAATAAATACAGTATGGTGACAAGGTAATAATATATACAGTATGTTGACAAGGTAATAATATATACAGTATGTTGACAAGATAATAATATATACAGTATGGTGACAAGGTAATAATATATACAGTATGTTGACAAGGTTTTAATAAATACAGTATGGTGACAAGGTAATAATATATACAGTATGGTGACAAGGTAATAATATATACAGTATGTTGACAAGGTTTTAATAAATACAGTATGGTGACAAGGTAATAATATATACAGTATGTTGACAAGGTAATAATATATACAGTATGTTGACAAGGTTTTAATAAATACAGTATGTTGACAATATATTAATATATACAGTATGTTGACAATATATTAATATATCCAGTATATTGACAATATATTAATATATACAGTATGGTGACAAGGTAATAATATATACAGTATGTTGACAAGGTAATAATATATACAGTATGTTGACAAGGTAATAATAAATACAGTATGTTGACAATATATTAATATATCCAGTATATTGACAATATATTAATATATACAGTATGTTGACAAGGTATTAATATATCCAGTATATTGACAAGGTTTTAATATATACAGTATGGTGACAAGGTAATAATATATACAGTATGGTGACAAGGTAATAATATATACAGTATGGTGACAAGGTAATAATATATACAGTATGGTGACAAGGTAATAATATATACAGTATGTTTACAAGGTATTAATATATCCAGTATATTGACAATATATTAATATATACAGTATGGTGACAAGGTAATAATATATACAGTATGGTGACAAAGGTAATAATATGAACAGTATGTGGTCAAGATATTAACATAGAGTGCGTTGACAAGGTGTGACTGTCTGTGTCAAAATAAACCACATGAAATGCTTAAAGGGGCATTCTTTGGACTTTTAAATGACTTACATTGTTGTTGATTGAATCTGACATTTCCCCTTTCCTGTTCTGTCCTTTGGTTATAATGTCATTAGTAGACCTCCTGTCCATACAGTAACAACTATAATGCAGGAGCACAAATAACATGTCACTATAGAAACCACAACTACAGAGCTCGTGGTCTGTCTGTGGCGTCCACATCTAACTCGGCATTGCACATCGTTCCTTCATTATCGAAATCAATTACTTCACTAGCCTTTTTTGGGCATGTTGAATTTTTTTCTGATCACTAATTTCTCATTTCCCATAAAGAGCGACAAGAATCACTGTGGACAATGTACCATACTGCAACTTATACTATACTGTTATTTTCCTATGCTGTGGATGTTGTCAAGATCGATTGAATTGTCCTCAGATTACCCTGCACACTATATCAAACCATCTCTTTATTCCTTACCCTAAAGTCTACATCCAGGACCATGTGATACAGGAAGCGGCTACATGTCTACATCACTTATTTACATTTTAATCTGCATTTATTTTACAAGTAAGAATTTGATGTCTTTGAAAACTGATCAGCAGTGGCAGCTTATCGACCTTGACGGATCATCACTAACGCTGCGTTTCTACCAGTATGAGGAGGACTGAACGGAGAGAATCATTATTCTGCATGGTTGAGTGCCTGCATTGAGAGATAGAGCCTCTTTCCCTATGGGATGCCGTGAGACGTGGGGGGGGGGGGGGGACAGTAGTGTGTAGGCAGATGTGATGTGATGTGTGTTTGTGTGTGTGTGTGCATCTTGTATGATAGCATAGCGTGAGGCTTTCGGTGAGGAACACTACTTCTAGAGATGGAGGATATAGTGCTGTTGTTCTTTTCTTCCCTTCCTCAGAGAAGAGATGATTTACTTGGTTAAGCTGTGACCTCATCATGCTGTGTGTATATGATAGCCACCCCCTTCTCCCTCTCTCTCCCCCTCCCTTTGGTGAGGGGATGGGGCTGCCTAGTCCAACATTATGGGATGGGCATTTCTGTTTCGGTTCTTCTGTGTGCGTGTGCAGTGAGGACGCGGAGCGAGTGAGCGAGACCAAGAAGACAAGCGAGGGAGGGAGAGAACGTGTGTCATGTATGTGCTTTAACTGAGCTAACAGGGAGCAGCAGGAGGAACATCAGCTGAAACAGAGAGAGATACATAGAGAGAGAGAGAGACATAGAGAGAGAGCGAGAGAGAGAGAGAGAGAGAGAGAGAGACAGAGAGAGAGAGACATAGAGATAGACTGAGGGAGAGAGAGAGAGAGCCATAGAGAGAAAGAGAGAGAGAGAGAGAGAGAGAGAGAGAGAGAGACATAGAGAGAGAGAGAGAGAGAGAGAGACATAGAGAGAGAGAGACATAGAGAGAGAGAGAGCCATAGAGAGAAAGAGAGAGAGAGAGAGAAAGAGAGAGAGAGAGAGACAGAGAGAAGAGAGAGTTGGAGAGAGGAGGAAAATAAGCCCAGGCACAGGGAGACAAAAGCTGCAGAGAGAGAGAAGACTGTTACCTTCTTGCCCTCCACTAAAAGAACAACGGAGGAGGAGGAGGAAGAAGACAAAAGGAGGAGGGAGGCGTACAGTACTGAACATACTGGAACAGAATTCATAGGCTCCTTTTTCATTACCCTCCTCCATGTTTTAGGGGGATTCTACACTAGTGCATTTGACTGCTGCCTTCTACTTCATCTCTAAAAAGAAAGAAAGAGAGGAAGAAAGAAAGAGGAGGATGTCGGGGAAGAAAGAGTTTGACGTGAAACAGATCCTCAGGCTGCGTTGGCGCTGGTTTAGTCATTCATCCCAGAGTTCTGCCGGTGGTGGAGGAGGAGGAGGAGGAGGTGGAGGAGGAGGTGGAGGAGGAGGAGGAGTAGGATACCTCCAGGGGAGCTTTGATCACAGAGGGACCCCAGTCCAGGGCAGGCTGAAGAGTCACTCCCGGGACCGAGGTGGCAGCGGAGGGGGACTCTGGAAGCAGAACAGCAACAGTCCGGTCCATAGTATCTTGGCCCCCACGCCTGTCTATGTCAGAGCCAGTAATCAATCATGGCACCAGCAGAACATTATTCAGCACCTGCAGCAGCAAGGTGGCCACGAGCTGCCTAAGAACAGCAGCTCACCTAACAACACCAGGAAGGAGGACTGCTCCAAGAGCAGCCGGGAGAATGTGAAGAGTGTAGAGGAGTCCTCGGAGACGGAAGCAAGACACAGGTATGGCAACGCAAGAGACACGTATTGATGGAACTGAGTCGAAACAATCATAGTCAGATTAAGAACCAAGTTCGGTAAAGCCAGAGGCAGTTGTATATTCCAAGAGGTGACTGCTTTAGCACCTTGTTTACATCTACAGTAGGTCAGTGGTGTAAATGACTTAATAAGTAAAACTACTGGAAAGTATTACTTACAGTATATTGTTTTCTGGGGTATCTGTACTTCACATTACTATTTATATTGTTGACAGCTTTTACTTATACTTCATACATTTTCCCCGACACCCAAAAGTACTTGTTACATTTCGATCTAATTCGCACACTTACCAAGAGAACATCCCTGGTCATTCCTACACATGCGTCATTTGTAAATGATGTCTGTGTTGGAGTGTGCCCCTGTCTTTCCATAAATCAATAAAAACTAGAAAATGGTGCCGCCTGGTTTGCTTCATATTTTATTAATTATATATTATATTATAATTATATATTTATTATATATTTATTATATTATAATTATATATTTATTATATATTTATTATATTATAATTATATATTTATTATATTATAATTATATATTTATTATATATTTATTATATATTTATTATATTATAATTATATATTTATTATATTATAATTATATATTTATTATATATTTATTATATTATAATTATATATTTATTATATTATAATTATATATTTATTATATTATAATTATATATTTATTATATTATAATTATATATTTATTATATATTTATTATATTATAATTATATATTTATTATATATTTATTATATTATAATTATATATTTATTATATATTTATTATATTATAATTATATATTTATTATATATTTATTATATTATAATTATATATTTATTATATTATAATTATATATTTATTATATTATAATTATATATTTATTATATTATAATTATATATTTATTATATTATAATTATATATTTATTATATATTTATTATATTATAATTATATATTTATTATATTATAATTATATATTTATTATATATTATTATATATTTATTATATTATAATTATATATTTATTATATATTTATTAATATATTTTGAAATGACTTACACTTTTAGCAATTACATTTACTTTGAATACTTTAGTATATTTAAAACCAAATACTTTTAGATTTTTTTATAAATTTTACTGGGTGACTTTCACTTTTACTTGAGTCATTTTCTATGAAGGTACCTTTACTTTTACTCATGGATACTTTTTCCAACACTGCAGTAAGCTATGGTGGAGGTTCACAAAACAAGTCTGCATTGACAAATTGCAAAATGTTAGCCTGCCATTATTCCAAATAGGTGAAAGCCTAAATTCAGTTGCATTATTTTGTGAGTCCATTTTTGTAACATTTGTTTCATTATTACGATACTTATTGTCAGTCAAATACAAATACAATTATCAGATTTTATTTTGTATTTTGTTGTTTTATTTATGGGTAATTTTCAGCATGAGTTAACATTGTATATGGATACAGTTCCCCATAATTAACTATACAGTTCACCATGATGATTAACTATACAGTTCCCGATGATGATTAACTATACAGTTCCCCATGATGATTAACTATACAGTTCACAATGATAATTAACTATACAGTTCCCCATGATGATTAACTATACAGTTCCCCATGATGATTAACTATACAGTTCCCCATGATGATTAACTATACAGTTCCCCATGATGATTAACTATACAGTTCCCCATGATGATTAACTATACAGTTCCCCATGATGATTAACTATACAGTTCCCCATGATGATTAACTATACAGTTCCCACTAATTAACTATACACTTCCCCATAATTAACTATACAGTTCACCATGATGATTAACTATACAGTTCCCCATGATGATTAACTATACAGTTCCCCATGATGATTAACTACACAGTTCCCCATAATGAACTATACAGTTCCCCATGATGATTAACTATACAGTTCCCCATGATGATTAACTATACAGTTCCCCATGATGATTAACTATACAGTTCCCCATGATGATTAACTATACAGTTCACCATGATGATTAACTATACAGTTCCCCATGATTAACTATACAGTTCCACATGATTAACTATACAGTTCCCCATGATTAACTATACAGTTCCCCATGATTAACTATACAGTTCACCATGATGATTAACTATACAGTTCACCATGATGATTAACTATACAGTTCACCATGATGATTAGCTATACAGTTCCCCATAATTAACTATACAGTTCTCCATGACTAACTATACAGTTCCCCATGATTAACTATACAGTTCCCCATGATGATTAACTACACAGTTCACCATGATGATTAACTATACATTTCCCCATGATTAACTATACATTTCCCCATGATTAACTATACAGTTCCCAATGATTAACTATACAGTTCCCCATGATTAACTATACAGTTCCCCATGATTAACTACACAGTTCGCCATGATTAACTATACAGTTCCCCATGATGATTAACTATACAGTTCCCCATGATTAACTATACAGTTCCCCATGATGATTAATTATACAGTTCCCCATGATGATTAATTATACAGTTCCCCATGATTAACTATACAGTTCCCCATTATTAACTATACAGTTCCCCATGATGATGAACTATACAGTTCACCATGATGATTAACTATACAGTTCCCCATGATTAACTATACAGTTCCCCATGATGATTAACTATACAGTTCCCCATGATGATTAATTATACAGTTCCCCATGATTAACTATACAGTTCCCCATGATTAACTATACAGTTCACCATGATGATTAATTATACAATTCCCCATGATTAACTATACAGTTCCCCACGATTAACTATACAGTTCCTCATGATTAACTATACAGTTCCTCATGATTAACTATACAGTTCCCCATGATGATTAATTATACAGTTCCCCATGATTAACTATACAGTTCCCCATGATTAACTATACAGTTCCCCACAATTAACTACACAGTTCGCCATGATTAACTATACAGTAGCTAATAAATGAGCTGTGTAGCTACTGAAGCCCAACTGGTACAGCTGCCTTTATAACTCACCTGGGGCGTAGTTCACTCACACTCTACAGGACAAAGATACACAAACCAATAGAATATCTTAAAATTATTCATTGGATGTTACAGTCGTCATGCATGGTATCACAGACGACTTTGTGCTTTTGTGCAGATAAGGCTTCCTAAGCCTTTTGCTTTATTCCTGTGAGAATAAAGAAGTATATATATTCAGTTTGACTCAACACGGTCCTCAGCTCAGACAACAGCAGCAACAGAGACTTTAGTGCACGTTTTAATGTATTCATCCTGTGAGTTAAAGTGGTTACAGGACAAACACCCATTACATCAGAGAGAGGAGAGAACACAGTCACAGGCAGACAGACAGGCTTTAGAAAACAGAAAGATAGAGAGGAGAGAACACAGTAACAGGCAGACAGACAGGCTTTAGAAAACAGAAAGAGAGAGAGGAGAGAACACAGTCACAGGCAGACAGACAGGCTTTAGAAAACAGAAAGAGAGAGAGGAGAGAACACAGTCACAGGCAGACAGACAGGCTTTAGAAAACAGAAAGAGATAGAGGAGAGAACACAGTCACAGGCAGACAGACAGGCTTTAGAAAACAGAAAGAGAGAGAGGAGAGAACACAGTCACAGGCAGACAGACAGGCTTTAGAAAACAGAAAGAGAGAGAGGAGAGAACACAGTCACAGGCAGACAGACAGGCTTTAGAAAACAGAAAGAGAGAGAGGAGAGAACACAGTCACAGGCAGACAGACAGGCTTTAGAAAACAGAAAGAGAGAGAGGAGAGAACACAGTAACAGGCAGACAGACAGGCAGACAGAGAGAGAGAGAGAGAGACAGAGACAGAGAGAGAGAGACAGAGAGAGAGAGACAGAGAGAGACAGAGAGAGAACGAGAGAGAGACAGACAGACAGACAGACAGACAGACAGGCCTTATGAAACAGTGAGAGAGAAAAGAGAAGGACAAATGCATGAATATTAATTATCCACACTAGAGGATCAAAATATGACAGTTCTTATGAAAATAGTTTATGAAAATTGTTCTCCAGAATCATAGTAATATATCAGATTGTGATATTAAACTCCCACTCCCATATATCTTTTTTATGCTTTATCCGTTTGCTAGTTCATCTCTGGCATATTATTTTTTTCATAAAGTAACCTATAAAAAGGATCGTGTTCAAATACATACTTGGGAGTTTGTGGGTGTGTTATCTTATGTTACTGAGTACAATTTTTAGCTCATTGTATATTCCAGGTGATTTCTGGGGCGATATCTTGTTCTGCTTGTGTTGTCGCAGGGACGTTAACAGGTGTTGCTATTGAAAGGTAAAGCACTAAAGGCCAATCAGAGATGAAGAGGGCCTGTTTCCCTTTAATTGATTGGTTGTCCCTAATGTCCCTAGTGGCTAGAATGACGTCGTGTACAGTCAACTTTCTGGGACATAGACATGTCTTATAAATGCTTGTTAATCTAACTGCAGTGTCCAATCAACAGTGGCTATTACAGTGGAAAAAAATACCTTGCAATATCTTGCTCTGATTGGTCATCCTGAGGGTCCCAGAGATAAAATGTAACATCGTTTTTTTTAAATAAAATCAATTTTAAGTTCAAATGTAGGGTCTAACATTAATAGTGTTACCAATATTAAAAGTGTTACCAGTATCAATAGTTTTACCAATATTAATAGTGTTACCAACATTAATAGTGTTACCAATATTAATAGTGTTACCAATATTAACAGACTGTTACCAATATTAATAGTGTTACCAACATTAATAGTGTTACCAACATTAATAGTGTTACCAATATTAATAGTGTTACCAACATTAATAGAGTTACCAATATTAACAGACTGTTACCAATATTAATAGTGTTACCAATATTAACAGACTGTTACCAATATTAATAGTGTTACCAACATTAATAGTGTTACCAACATTAATAGTGTTACCAATATTAATAGTGTTACCAATATTAATAGAGTTACCAATATTAACAGACTGTTACCAATATTAATAGTGTTACCAATATTAACAGACTGTTACCAATATTAATAGTGTTACCAATATTAACAGACTGTTACCAATATTAATAGTGTTACCAATATTAACAGACTGTTACCAATATTAATAGTGTTACCAATATTAATAGTGTTAACAATATTAACAGACTGTTACCAATATTAATAGTGTTACCAATATTAACAGACTGTTACCAATATTAATAGTGTTACCAATATTAACAGACTGTTACCAATATTAATAGTGTTACCAATATTAATAGTGTTAACAATATTAACAGACTGTTACCAATATTAATAGTGTTACCAATATTAACAGACTGTTACCAATTTTAATAGAGTTACCAATATTAACAGACTGTTACCAATATTAATAGTGTTACCAATATTAACAGACTGTTACCAATATTAATAGTGTTACCAATATTAACAGACTGTTACCAATATTAATAGTGTTACCAATATTAATAGTGTTAACAATATTAACAGACTGTTACCAATATTAATAGTGTAACCAACATTAACAGACTGTTACCAATATTAATAGTGTTACCAACATTAATAGTGTTACCAATATTAATAGTGTTACCAACAGTAATAGTGTTACCAATATTAATAGTGTTACCAATATTAATAGAGTTACCAATATTAACAGACTGTTACCAATATTAATAGTGTTACCAATATTAACAGACTGTTACCAATATTAATAGTGTTACCAATATTAACAGACTGTTACCAATATTAATAGTGTTACCAACATTAATAGTGTTACCAATATTAACAGACTGTTACCAATATTAATAGTGTTACCAATATTAATAGTGTTACCAATATTAACAGACTGTTACCAATATTAACAGACTGTTACCAATATTAATAGTGTTACCAACATTAACAGACTGTTACCAATATTAATAGTGTTACCAACAGTAATAGTGTTACCAATATTAATAGTGTTACCAATATTAATAGAGTTACCAATATTAACAGACTGTTACCAATATTAATAGTGTTACCAATATTAACAGACTGTTACCAATATTAATAGTGTTACCAATATTAACAGACTGTTACCAATATTAATAGTGTTACCAACATTAATAGTGTTACCAATATTAACAGACTGTTACCAATATTAATAGTGTTACCAATATTAATAGTGTTACCAATATTAACAGACTGTTACCAATATTAATAGTGTTACCAACATTAATAGTGTTACCAACATTAATAGTGTTACCAACATTAACAGACTGTTACCAATATTAATAGTGTTACCAACATTAATAGTGTTACCAATATTAACAGACTGTTACCAATATTAATAGTGTTACCAATATTAATAGTGTTACCAATATTAATAGAGTTACCAATATTAACAGACTGTTACCAATATTAATAGTGTTACCAATATTAACAGACTGTTACCAATATTAATAGTGTTACCAATATTAACAGACTTTTACCAATATTAATAGTGTTACCAACATTAATAGTGTTACCAATATTAACAGACTGTTACCAATATTAATAGTGTTACCAATATTAACAGACTGTTACCAATATTAATAGTGTTACCAACATTAATAGTGTTACCAACATTAATAGTGTTACCAATATTAATAGTGTTACCAACATTAATAGTGTTACCAATATTAATAGTGTTACCAATATTAATAGTGTTACCAACATTAATAGTGTTACCAATATTAACAGACTGTTACCAATATTAATAGTGTTACCAATATTAACAGACTGTTACCAATATTAACAGACTGTTACCAATATTAACAGACTGTTACCAATATTAACAGACTGTTACCAACATTAATAGTTTTACAAACATTAATAGTTTTACCAATATTAATACAGTTACAGAGTCTCCCACATGCCTTTTGGCGAACACCAAATGTGTTTGTTTATTTTTTTCTTTAAGCAATGGCTTTCTTCTGGCCACTCTTCCGTAAAGCCCAGCTCTGTGGAGTGTACGGCTTAAAGTGGTCCCATGGACAGATACTCCAATCTCCACTGTGGAGCTTTGCAGCTCCTTCAGGGTTATCTTTGGTCTTTTTGTTGGCTCTCTGATTAATGCCCTCCTTGCCTGGTCTGTGAGTTTTGGTGGGCGGCCCTCTCTTAGCAGGTTTGTTGTGGTGCCATATTCTTTCATTTTTTTTAATATAATGGATTTAATGTGGGATGTTCAAAGTTTCAGATATTTTTTATAACCCAACCCTGATCTGTACCTCTCCACAACTTTGTCCTTGACCTGTTTGGAGAGCTCGTTGGTCTTCATGGTGTTGTTTGCTTGGTGGTGCCCCTTGCTTAGTGGTGTTGCAGACTCTGGGGGTGAATACATATGCACACACCACTTTTTCGTTTTGAATTTTTAGAATTTTTTTCTTCATTTCACTTCACCAATTTGGACTATTTTGTGTATGTCCCATTACATAAAAATCTATTTAAATTACAGGTTGTAATGCACCAAAATGGTAAAAACGCCAAGGGGGATGAATACTTTTGCAAGGCACTGTACATGTACAAATGACCTCAATTACCACTACTAACCTGTACCCCCGCACATTGACTCGGTACAGGTGCCCCCTCTACATAGGGCTTGTAAGCAAGCATTTCATGATAAATTCAGCGCATGTGACAAATAAGATTTGATTTGAGACATAGACAAATGGTTAAATCACTAACCTAGCTCCTCCTCCCCTCACACAGCACATAGACAGATGTTAAATCACTAACCTAGCTCCTCCTCCCCTCACACAGCACATAGACAGATGTTAAATCACTAACCTAGCTCCTCCTCCCCTCACACAGCACATAGACAGATGTTAAATCGATAACCCAGCTCCTCCTCTCCTCGCACAGCACATAGACAGATGTTAAATCACTAACCTAGCTCCTCCTCCCCTCACACAGCACATAGACAGATGTTAAATCACTAACCTAGCTCCTCCTCCCCTCACACAGCACATAGACAGATGTTAAATCACTAACCTAGCTCCTCCTCTCCTCACACAGCACATAGACAGATGTTAAATCACTAACCTAGCTCCTCCTCTCCTCACACAGCACATAGACAGATGTTAAATCACTAACCTAGCTCCTCCTCTCCTCACACTGCACATAGACAGATGTTAAATCACTAACCTAGCTCCTCCTCCCCTCACACAGCACATAGACAGATGTTAAATCACTAACCTAGCCACTCCTCCCCTCACACAGCACATAGATAGATGTTAAATCACTAACCTAGCTCCTCCTCTCCTCACACAGCACATAGACAGATGTTAAATCACTAACCTAGCTCCTCCTCTCCTCACACTGCACATAGATAGATGTTAAATCACTAACCTAGCTCCTCCTCCCCTCACACAGCACATAGACAGATGTTAAATCACTAACCTAGCTCCTCCTCCCCTCACACAGCACATAGACAGATGTTAAATCACTAACCTAGCTCCTCCTCCCCTCACACAGCACATAGACAGATGTTAAATCACTAACCTAGCTCCTCCTCCCCTCACACAGCACATAGACAGATGTTAAATCACTAACCTAGCTCCTCCTCCCCTCACACAGCACATAGACAGATGTTAAATCACTAACCTAGCTCCTCCTCCCCTCACACAGCACATAGACAGATGTTAAATCACTAACCTAGCTCCTCCTCTCCTCACACAGCACATAGACAGATGTTAAATCACTAACCTAGCTCCTCCTCTCCTCACACAGCACATAGACAGATGTTAAATCACTAACCTAGCTCCTCCTCCCCTCACACAGCACATAGACAGATGTTAAATCACTAACCTAGCTCCTCCTCCCCTCACACAGCACATAGACAGATGTTAAATCACTAACCTAGCTCCTCCTCCCCTCACACAGCACATAGACAGATGTTAAATCACTAACCTAGCTCCTCCTCCCCTCACACAGCACATAGACAGATGTTAAATCACTAACCTAGCTCCTCCTCCCCTCACACAGCACATAGACAGATGTTAAATAACTAACCTAGCTCCTCCTCTCCTCACACAGCACATAGACAGATGTTAAATCACTAACCTAGCTCCTCCTCTCCTCACACAGCACATAGACAGATGCTAAATCACTAACCTAGCTCCTCCTCTCCTCACACAGCACATAGACAGATGTTAAATCACTAACCTAGCTCCTCCTCTCCTCACACTGCACATAGACAGATGTTAAATCACTAACCTAGCTCCTCCTCCCCTCACACAGCACATAGACAGATGTTAAATCACTAACCTAGCTCCTCCTCCCCTCACACAGCACATAGAAAGATGTTAAATCACTAACCTAGCTCCTCCTCTCCTCACACAGCACATAGACAGATGTTAAATCACTAACCTAGCTCCTCCTCTCCTCACACTGCACATAGACAGATGTTAAATCACTAACCTAGCTCCTCCTCCCCTCACACAGCACATAGACAGATGTTAAATCACTAACCTAGCTCCTCCTCCCCTCACACAGCACATAGACAGATGTTAAATCACTAACCTAGCTCCTCCTCCCCTCACACAGCACATAGACAGATGTTAAATCACTAACCTAGCTCCTCCTCCCCTCACACAGCACATAGACAGATGTTAAATCACTAACCTAGCTCCTCCTCCCCTCACACAGCACATAGACAGATGTTAAATCACTAACCTAGCTCCTCCTCTCCTCACACAGCACATAGACAGATGTTAAATCACTAACCTAGCTCCTCCTCTCCTCACACAGCACATAGACAGATGTTAAATCACTAACCTAGCTCCTCCTCCCCTCACACAGCACATAGACAGATGTTAAATCACTAACCTAGCTCCTCCTCTCCTCACACAGCACATAGACAGATGTTAAATCACTAACCTAGCTCCTCCTCCCCTCACACAGCACATAGACAGATGTTAAATCACTAACTTAGCTCCTCCTCTCCTCACACAGCACATAGACAGATGTTAAATCACTAACCTAGCTCCTCCTCCCCTCACACAGCACATAGACAGATGTTAAATCACTAACCTAGCTCCTCCTCTCCTCACACAGCACATAGACAGATGTTAAATCACTAACCTAGCTCCTCCTCTCCTCACACAGCACATAGACAGATGTTAAATCACTAACCTAGCTCCTCCTCCCCTCACACAGCACATAGACAGATGTTAAATCACTAACCGAGCTCCTCCTCCCCTCACACAGCACATAGACAGATGTTAAATCACTAACCTAGCTCCTCCTCCCCTCACACAGCACATAGACAGATGTTAAATCACTAACCTAGCTCCGCCTCCCCTCACACAGCACATAGACAGATGTTAAATCACTAACTTAGCTCCTCCTGTCCTCACACTGCACATAGACAGATGTTAAATCACTAACCTAGCTCCTCCTCTCCTCACACAGCACATAGACAGATGTTAAATCACTAACCTAGCTCCTCCTCTCCTCACACAGCACATAGACAGATGTTAAATCACTAACCTAGCTCCTCCTCTCCTCACACAGCACATAGACAGATGTTAAATCACTAACCTAGCTCCTCCTCTCCTCACACAGCACATAGACAGATGTTAAATCACTAACCTAGCTCCTCCTCTCCTCACACAGCACATAGACAGATGTTAAATCACTAACCTAGCTCCTCCTCTCCTCACACAGCACATATACAGATGTTAAATCACTAACCTAGCTCCTCCTCCCCTCACACAGCACATAGACAGATGTTAAATCACGAACCTAGCTCCTCCTCCCCTCACACAGCACATAGACAGATGTTAAATCACTAACCTAGCTCCTCCTCTCCACACACAGCACATAGACAGATGTTAAATCACTAACCTAGCTCCTCCTCTCCTCACACAGCACATAGACAGATGTTAAATCACGAACCTAGCTCCTCCTCCCCTCACACAGCACATAGACAGATGTTAAATCACTAACCTAGCTCCTCCTCCCCTCACACAGCACATAGACAGATGTTAAATCACTAACCTAGCTCCTCCTCTCCTCCCACAGCACATAGACAGATGTTAAATCACTAACCAAGCTCCTCCTCCCCTCACACAGCACATAGACAGATGTTAAATCACTAACCTAGCTCCTCCTCTCCTCACACAGCACATAGACAGATGTTAAATCACTAACCTAGCTCCTCCTCCCCTCACACAGCACATAGACAGATGTTAAATCGATAACCCAGCTCCTCCTCTCCTCGCACAGCACATAGACAGATGTTAAATCACTAACCTAGCTCCTCCTCCCCTCACACAGCACATAGACAGATGTTAAATCACTAACCTAGCTCCTCCTCCCCTCACACAGCACATAGACAGATGTTAAATCACTAACCTAGCTCCTCCTCTCCTCACACAGCACATAGACAGATGTTAAATCACTAACCTAGCTCCTCCTCTCCTCACACAGCACATAGACAGATGTTAAATCACTAACTTAGCTCCTCCTGTCCTCACACAGCACATAGACAGATGTTAAATCACTAACCTAGCTCCTCCTCCCCTCACACAGCACATAGACAGATGTTAAATCACTAACCTAGCTCCTCCTCTCCTCACACAGCACATAGACAGATGTTAAATCACTAACCTAGCTCCTCCTTCCCTCACACAGCACATAGACAGATGTTAAATCACTAACCTAGCTCCTCCTCCCCTCACACAGCACATAGACAGATGTTAAATCACTAACCTAGCTCCTCCTCCCCTCACACAGCACATAGACAGATGTTAAATCACTAACCTAGCTCCTCCTCCCCTCACACAGCACATAGACAGATGTTAAATCACTAACCTAGCTCCTCCTCTCCTCACACAGCACATAGACAGATGTTAAATCACTAACCTAGCTCCTCCTCCCCTCACACAGCACATAGACAGATGTTAAATCACTAACCTAGCTCCTCCTCCCCTCACACAGCACATAGACAGATGTTAAATCACTAACCTAGCTCCTCCTCTCCTCACACAGCACATAGATAGATGTTAAATCACTAACCTAGCTCCTCCTCCCCTCACACAGCACATAGACAGATGTTAAATCACTAACCTAGCTCCTCCTCTCCTCACACAGCACATAGACAGATGTTAAATCACTAACCTAGCTCCTCCTCTCCTCACACAGCACATAGACAGATGTTAAATCACTAACCTAGCTCCTCCTCCCCTCACACAGCACATAGACAGATGTTAAATCACTAACCTAGCTCCTCCTCTACTCCCATGAATATGTATTGATTACTCTGTATCTGTTTTCAATTATTATTTTTTATTATTCATCTGTACAGCACTTATTCGATCAGTGAAACATTGTAGGATGAGTTGTATTGGAATTAAACATACATATAACATTACATGTAGTGTAAATGTAAATATAAACATTTTATATTTTTATATGAAACATCATCAGCAAGCACATATTTAAAAGCAAGTTTTCTCTCAGGCTGCATGCTGTTTAATGTAGTGAACTACAGTGTCTTCGGAAATTATCCAAATCCCTTGATATTTCCCCCCCCCCACATTTTTGTTAAGTTACAGCCTTTTTCTAAAATGAATTAAATAGTTTTTTCCCCTCATCAATCTACAAACAACAACAATACCCTATAATGCTAAAGCAAAAACGTCTTTATAAAAATGTTTGCTAATGAAATATCCCATTTAAATAAGTATTCAGACCCTTTACTCAGTACTTTGTTGAACAACCTTTGGCAGCGATTACAGCCTCGAGTCTTCCTGGGTATGACGCTACAAGCTTGGCATCATAATCTCTCTGGCTGAGTGCTTGGCCATGTGTTAACAGCCTGGCCGCACCTCACTGTTTACCTGTCTGACCATCTCACACAAAACCATGCCAATCCTCCTGACTTACAGTGCATTTGGAAAGTATTCAGACCCCTTGACTTTTTCCACATTTTGTTACTTTACAGCCTTATTCTAAAATTGATTACATTGTTGTTTTTTTTTACTCATCAATCTACACGCAATACACCATAATGACAAAGCAAAACTGTTTTTGGGACATTTTTGCAAATTCGTTAACAAAAAATAAAAAAATGAAATATCACATTTACATAAGTATTCAGACCCTTTACTCAGTACTTTGTTGAACAACCTTTGGCAGCGATTACAGCCTCGAGTCTTCCTGGGTATGACGCTACAAGCTTGGCACACCTGTATTTGGAGAGTTTCTCCCATTCTTCTCTGTAGATCCTCTCAAACTCTGTCAGGTTGGATGGGGAGCATTGCTGCACAGCTACTATTTTCAGATCTCTCTAGAGATGTTCGATGGGGTTCAAGTCCGGGCTCTGGCTGGGCCACTCAAGGACATTCGGAGACTTGTCCCCGAAGCCACTCCTGCGTTTTCTTGGCTGTGTGCTTAGGGTCATTGTCCTGTTGGAAGGTGAACTTTCATAAGGGTATGAGGTCCTGAGTGCTCTGGGGCAGGTTTTCATCAAGGATCTCTCTCTACTTTGCCTCGATCCTGACTAGTCTCAGTCCCTGATGCTGAAAACATTCCCACAGCATGATGCTGCTACCTTCATGCTTCACTGTAGGGATGGTGCCAGGGTTTCCTCCAGACGTGACACTTGGCATTCAGACCAAAGAGTACAATCAGACCAAAGAGTACAATCAGATCAGAGAATCTTGTTTCTCATGGTCTGAGATTCTTTAGGTCCCTTTTGGCAAACTCCAAGTGGGCTGTCATTTGCCTTTTACTGAGGAGTGGCTTTCGTCTGGCCACTCTAACATAAAGGTGTGATTGGTAGAGTGCTGTGGAGATGGTTGTCCTTCTGGAAGGTTCTTCCATCTCCACAGAGGAACTCCAGAGCTCTGTTAGAGTGACCAAGGCCCTTCTTCGCCGACTGCTCAGTTTGGTCGGGCGGCCAGCTCTAGGAAGAGTCTTGGTGGTTCCAAACTTCTTCCATTTAAGAATGATGGAGGCCACTGTGTTCTTGGGGATCTTCAATGCTGCAGAAATTTGTTGGTACCCTTCCCCAGATCTGTTCCTCAACACAATGACTGTTTCGAAGCTCTACAGACAATTCCTTCGACCTCATGGCTTGGTTTTTGCTCTGACATGCACTAATAACTGTTGGACCTTAAAGAGACAGGGTTGTGCCTTTCTAAATCATGTCCAATCAATTGAATTTACCACAGGTGGACTCCAATGAAGTTGAAAACACATCTCAAGGATGATCAATGGAAACAGGATGCACCTGAGCTCAGTTTCGACCCTCTGTCTTTATCATTATGGGGTATTTTGTGTAGATTCTTCACGATTTGTATTTATTTAATCCATTTTAGAATAAGGCTGTAACCTAATAAAATGTGGAAAAAGTCAAGGGGTCTGAATAACTTTCTGAAGGCAATTTATATCTAATATGGTAAAGTCTTTGTTGTGAAGATGGTGGGCAGGCAGTGCTCTAAGTGAACTATATCTAGTATGGTAACGTCTTTGGGTAGGCAATGCTGTAGAACACTTGAACTGCTCGTTCAATGAACTGGTTATTATGTTAATTATCTGGACTCAAACAGAATGGGTCAATCAGGATCAAAAACACAGCTGATTCATTTTTCTCTCGCTGCTTTATGGTATTCTTCCAAGATGAACAAATGGTCCTTTGTGGCTCAGTTCATTGAGACTGGCGCTTGAATCACCAGGGTTGTGGGATTGATTCCCGAGTGGAACCAGTATGGAAAAAGTTACAAAAAAATGTATCCACTCATTACTGTAAATTGCTTTGATGAGAGTGTCTGCTAAATTATGTAAATCCCCTGTTACTCTGTGTTATTCTACCATGAGGATCGAATTCCCTGTTACTCTGTGCTATTCTACCATGAGGATCGAATCCCCTGTTACTCTGTGTTATTCTACCATGAGGATCGAATCCCCTGTTACTCTGTGCTATTCTACCATGAGGATCGAATCCCCTGTTACTCTGTGCTATTCTACCATGAGGATCGAATCCCCTGTTACTCTGTGTTATTCTACCATGAGGATCGAATCCCCTGTTACTCTGTGCTATTCTACCATGAGGATCGAATCCCCTGTTACTCTGTGTTATTCTACCATGAGAATCAAATCCCCTGTTACTCTGTGTTATTCTACCATGAGAATCAAATCCCCTGTTACTCTGTGCTATTCTACCATGAGGATCGAATCCCCTGTTACTTTGTGTTATTCTACCATGAGGATCGAATCCCCTGTTACTCTGTGCTATTCTACCATGAGGATCGAATCCCCTGTTACTCTGTGTTATTCTACCATGAGAATCAAATCCCCTGTTACTCTGTGTTATTCTACCATGAGGATCGAATCCCCTGTTACTCTGTGTTATTCTACCATGAGGATCGAATCCCCTGTTACTCTGTGCTATTCTACCATGAGGATCGAATCCCCTGTTACTCTGTGCTATTCTACCATGAGGATCGAATCCCCTGTTACTCTGTGTTATTCTACCATGAGAATCAAATCCCCTGTTACTCTGTGTTATTCTACCATGAGGATCGAATCCCCTGTTACTCTGTGTTATTCTACCATGAGAATCGAATCCCCTGTTACTCTGTGTTATTCTACCATGAGAATCAAATCCCCTGTTACTCTGTGTTATTCTCAATCATCTCTAATGAAATTCCATGAGCTCCCTCAGTGGCCCATGATAAGGGGCCGTTTTAGTGAACTCCTCAAAAATGTAATGACCTTCCAAGTTGACAGTACAGTGCAGATCAGATAACATAGATATGATGTATTTAAAATATATATATCTTGTAATATCAAGTCAATAATATCTATCCCAGGATGGAGAGATAAACAGTTGATTGGAGATGTATTTTAATGCATGGTGGAATTTGTCTATTATATATCATTTATTTAACTAGGCAAGTAAGTTAAGAACAAATTCTTATTTTCAATGATGGCATAGGAACAGTGGGTTAACTGCCTTGTTCAGGGGCAGAACGACAGATTTTTACCTTGTCAGCTCTGGGATTTGATCTAGCAACTTTCCAAGTTACTAGTCTAACGCTCTAACCGCTAGGCTACGTGACTCTAACCGCTAGGCTACCTGCCTCTAACCACTAGGCTACCTGCCTCTAAACGCTAGGCTACCTGCCTCTAAATGCTAGGCTACCTGCCTCTAACCGCTAGGCTTTGTGACTCTAACCGCTAGGCTATGTGACTCTAACCGCTAGGCTACGTGACTCTAACCGCTAGGCTACCTGCCTCTAAACGCTAGGCTACCTGCCTCTAAACGCTAGGCTACGTGACTCTAACCGCTAGGCTACCTGCCTCAAACCGCTAGGCTACGTGACTCTAACCGCTAGGCTACCTGCCTCTAACCGCTAAGCTACCTGCCACTCGATCATTGGTTTCACACGCATCAAAAGCTAAGCGAATACATGTAGTATTTAATAAAGATATTCACATTAATTCCCTCTACCATCTGGGTGATGATCCAATTACTTTTCACATCATCAATTGGTTGACGTGTAATTTCGGACAATCACATAAATCTACCAAATGAATAATCTGGATGTCAAAAAACATGAATTCCAGTCTCTTGCCACCTGCACATTCAAGTCATAGTCATTAGTCTTAGTTCCTCTCAATAAACCCACCACAAACCAATACATCACAGTGTACCATTGGATTTCTCCTTGGACCACTTGGATTTCTCCACATCACTGACATCCAAACGACCTCTCATTGCTGCCAAACAAAAACAACTTCTCATCAACCTGCTTTCTCTGAAAATATACGACACAACCCAAAAGAAATCGAAAACCCTGACCCCTTTCCTTATAACATTCTAACAAGAGGTTTGAGTCAGCAGCTGTTACCATGAATGATATCTCAATTCCACCCTCAATCGCCTTGGAAGAGAAATACCACCACCATCTCCCTGTCAATGGCAGTAACTCAGTTGTTTTTCACGATGGCTTATAGGCTCTCAGTTGGTGGTTGACACCCAGTCTGACGTTAAGATCAATATAAAACATGGAGAATAAGCGAGCAGTAGGAGGATGTATTACCTAGTAAAGAAAGGGAATTGTTAATTTGCAAGTTACGAAAAAATCTAACAATCCCTTTTCCAATTAAAATGTTATGTTTGTATCCTTTAAATGTGTTGCTAGGGACCTTTCCAAACAGGTATATGTAGGAGCTGTTTTATTGTGAGTCTAATACGTTAAATGTGTTGCTAGGGACCTATCCCAACAGGTATCCCCGTGGGAACAGTCTTATTGTGCATATTTTGCCAACTAGGTAAAACGGTGTGCTAACACCTGCTAATTTTCCACTTAAATATGCATTTCCCCTTTCCTGAAGTCACACAGGCCTCAGCAGAGTAACCATATAGGTGATCTATGAATGTGGAATGCAAACCTCACTAAGGAATTGAATGTAGTTTTCACTACCAAGGTAAAACCTATATTTCTACATGCGATACATTTTCAGCATATTTTATACACACACACACATATGACATATCAGCAAGCACTATGAACACTCACTCTCCTGTAAATATGAACGGTTGAAACCACTAAAGGGTCGCAGATGGCCTAGAAGTTTAGAGAGTTGGGCCCGTAATCGGAAGTTCGCTGGTTTGAGTCCCCGAGTCGACTAGATTCTATTTTTTTTTTTACTGCCGATGTGCCCTTGAGCAAGGCTCTTAAACCCCTAGTTGCTCTGGATAAGAGTGTCTACTAAATGAGTCAAATGTAAATACATGTCTGATTCTATGCCTCTTCATTTAAACCAAACTGACATACTATGAATCAATATCTTACCAGCTGTGTCCTACATTTTCTATCAAGGCTGTGGAGACGTTACGCTGACAAGACGACTTTACTGACACGCTTTGCAACACGCAGCGTTGTCTCAAATAGCACCCTATTCCATATACAGGGCACTTCCATTGACCAGAGAATAGGGTGCCATTTGGGACGCTATGGTCCCTGGTCAAAGGAAGTGTATTATAGGAAACAGGGTGCAACAAGCGGTGTTCATAATAGCAGGGAGGGAGAGATACAGTATATTGATACAGTATATTGATACAGTATATTATTATACTATATTGATACAGTATATTAATACAGTATACTGATGCAGTATACTGATATAGTATATTGGTACAGTATATTGATACACTATATTGATACAGTATATGGGTACAGTATATTGGTACAGTATATTGATACAGTATATTGATACAGTATACTGATACAGTATATTGGTACAGTATATTGATACAGTATATTGATACAGTATATTGGTACAGTACATTGGTACAGTATATTGGGGCAATAACCCTTCTCCAATGGGCCAGCCAATGCCCCTGGTAGATACAGACACAAAGAGACCTGATACCTCTGGTAGATACAGACACAACGAGACCTGATACCTCTGGTAGATACAGACACAACGAGACCTGATACCTCTGGTAGATACAGACACAAAGAGACCTGCACCTCTGGTAGATACAGACACAAAGAGACCTGATACCTCTGGTAGATACAGACACAAAGAGACCTGATACCTCTGGTGATACAGACACAAAGAGACCTGATACCTCTGGTAGATACAGACACAAAGAGACCTGATACCTCTGGTAGATACAGACACAAAGAGACCTGATACCTCTGGTAGATACAGACACAAAGAGACCTGATACCTCTGGTGATACAGACACAAAGAGACCTGATACCTCTGGTAGATACAGACACAACGAGACCTGATACCTCTGGTAGATACAGACACAACGAGACCTGATACCTCTGGTAGATACAGACACAACGAGACCTGATACCTCTGGTAGATACAGACACAAAGAGACCTGATACCTCTGGTAGATACAGACACAAAGAGACCTGATACCTCTGGTGATACAGACACAAAGAGACCTGATACCTCTGGTAGATACAGACACAACGAGACCTGATACCTCTGGTAGATACAGACACAAAGAGACCTGATACCTCTGGTAGATACAGACACAAAGAGACCTGATACCTCTGGTGATACAGACACAAAGAGACCTGATACCTCTGGTAGATACAGACACAACGAGACCTGATACCTCTGGTAGATACAGACACAAAGAGACCTGATACCTCTGGTAGATACAGACACAAAGAGACCTGATACCCGACAAAAAAAGATCTGTGGTTGTGCTCTAAACCAGATACTCCTGGTAGATACAAACACAAAGAGACCTATTGCAAAGGTACTTACTGTCCCTCTTCAATAGGAACTTACTGTACCTCTTCAATAGTAACTTACTGTACCTCTTCAATAGTAACTTACTGTATCCTGAAACAATGCCTAGGTATTGTGGCATTAAGAATTCTTGATGGAGTTTTCAAAAGATGCTCCTAGTTTAGAGGCTAATTTAATGGCTGATGAACAACACCATTCTGAAAAGAAAATAAACGCCTCATGGAAATGTACAGCTCCCTAGAGCGCTGTTCCAAAGCAATTAGTGTCCTGGAGATTGGTAGGCATGAAAAATCCTTACAGCGTTCCTTTGAGCCTAAACAGGAGGTGATACATCTAGGTTTTACAGCCTCGGTCCCTTATTCAGTCTAGTTTAGTGTTGCCAACCAAGGTTGTGTCCCAAATGGCCCCCTATAGTCCCTGGTCAAAAGTAGTTCACTATATAGGGAATATGGTGCTATTTGGAATGAGCTCAAGACTCTCTGAGTCACACAGGGATAAATGTGACAGGGCAATAAATTACAGCAGTATTACCCATAAAGCATCCCAATAAATGTTTATACTATAGGCTGTGGACCCGGCTTCCTATGTACAGTTGACGACAGAAGTTTACATACACTTAGGTTAGAGTCATTAAAAGTAGTTTTTCAACCACTCTACACATTTCTTGTTAACAAACTATAGTTTTGGCAAGTCGGTTAGGATATCTACTTTGTGCATTGACACAATACATTTTTCCAACAATTGTTTACAGACAGATTATTTAACTTATAATTCACAGGATCACAATTCCAGTGGGTCAGAAGTTTACATACACTAAGTTGACTGTGCACTTCAACAGCTTGGAAAATTCCAGAAAATGGTGTAATGGCTATAGAAGCTTCTGATAGGCAAATTGACATCATTTAAGTCTATTGGAGGTGTACCTGTGGATGTATTTCAAGGCCTACCTTCAAACTCAGTGACTTTTTGCTTGACATCATGGGAAAATCAAAAGAAATCAGCCAAGACCTCAGAAAAAAATTATAGACCTCCATCCTTGGGAGCAATTTCCAAACGCCTGAAGGTACCACGTTCATCTGTACAAACAATAATTTGCAAGTATAAACACCATGGGACCATGCAGCCATCATACTGCTCAGGAAGGAGACACGTTCTGTCTCCCAGAGATGAACGTACCTTGGTGCGAAATGTAAATCAATCCCCGAACAACAGCAAAGGATCCTGTGAAGATGCTGGAGGAAACAGGTACAAAAGTATCTATATCCACAGTAAAATGAGTCCTATATCGACATAACCTGAAAGGCCGCTCAGCAAGGAAGAAGCCACTGCTCCAAAACCACCATAAAAAAAAGCCAGACTACGTTTTGCAACTGCACATGGGGACAAAGACATAATTTTTGGAGAAATATCTTTTGGTTTGATTAAACAAAAATAGAACTGTTTGGACATAATGACCATCGTTATGTTTGGAGGAAAAAGGGGGAGGCTTGCAAGCTGAAGAACACCATCCCAACCGTGAAGCATGGGGGTGGCAGCATCATGCTGTGTGGGTGCTTTGCTGAAGGAGGGATTGGTGCACTTCACAAAATAGATGGCATCATGAGGTAGGAAAATTATGTGGATATATTGAAGCAACAAAGTCAAGGTATTAGAGTGGCCATCACAAAGCCCTGACCTCAATCCCATAGAAAATATGTGGGCAGAACTGAACAAGTGTGTGAGAGCAAGGAGGCCTACAAACCTGACTCAGTTACACCAGCTCTGTCAGGAGGAATGGGACAACATTCACCCAACTTATTGTGGGAAGCTTGTGGAAGGCCACCAGAAATGTTTGACCCAAGTTAAACAATTTAACGGCAATGCTAACAAATACTAATTGAGTGTATGTAAACTTCTGACCCACTGGGAATGTGAAGGAAGAAATAAAAACTGAAATAAATCATTCACATTTTTAAAATAAAGTGGTGATCCTAACTGACCTAAATTAGGGAATGTTTACTTGGATTAAATGTCAGGAATTGTGAAAAACTGAGTTAAGATGTATTTGGCTAAGGTGGTACGTAAACTTCCGATTTCAACTATATAAAAAGAAATGCATTCAGCAAAGTTAGTTTGACAGAATTTTGTTCCTGAAAAGAGGAAAGCGACCGTTGTCCAGTGTGTGTGAATTCTGTTCCTGAAAAGAGGAAAGCGACCGTTGTCCAGTGTGTGTGAATTCTGTTCCTGAAAAGAGGAAAGCGACCGTTGTCCAGTGTGTGTGAATTCTGTTCCTGAAAAGAGGAAAGCGACCGTTGTCCAGTGTGTGTGAATTCTGTTCCTGAAAAGAGGAAAGCGACCGTTGTCCAGTGTGTGTCTGTTCCTGTTCTCTTTTCATATGGTGATGTGGACTGATATATAACGTCATAGATGTTGACATTTCTTACAGTCTCCATGTACAGTGTTGTTCTTTGAAAACTATGAATCTCCTCATAGATAAAAAGCTTTTAGGATCAGTTAATTCCCCCTGAGAGTTGAGATTGTTTACGCAGTGTAACAAACAACTTAAATGTCAGCAAGTGGATTTTATCCCTTGAAGGACACTAAAGTAACTGGTCTGAATTATTTGCCACAAATCTGAAGGATTATTTTGACTCTGTAAAACAGCATGTAATCTGCCGGTCTATGGGGAGCGGGGCTCAGAATACAGCATTAACACAATACTGTGAAGGGGAAGCCAGCTCAATTGCTTAGTCCATGTCTATTAAAAAAACACGTTTTGTTTTGGCAGGCGGGGCGGATTTGCTCAGATTGTCAACAGACTGTCCCACTGGAGTTTAGCGCTCAGTTTCTTTACCACTTAGGTACGCAGTTTAGTTGTTAGACTTTTAATCTGGCTCAGACTGGTGGGGAAAGAAGACGGTTTAGTCAATATAAATGATGTTTGACTGCCGCATAGCAAGTTGTGTTTCATCAAATCAATATAATTGTGTTACTTTGATTGTGATACAATATACCTTTTAGGTCTGCTAGGTTCACCCTTCGCTCCAAAAAGGTTATTTGTCTGTCCCCGTAAGAGAACCCATCTTGTTTCCAGGTACAACTCTTTTGGGTTCCAGGTAGAACCCTTTAGGGTTCCATGTAGAACCCTCGGTGTAAAGGGTACTACGTGGAACCCAAAAGGGTTCTACCCAGAACCAAAATGGTTCTACTCAAAGTGTTTTCTTTGGGACAATCGTAGAACCCTTTAAGATTCTAGATAGCACCTTTTTTCTAAGAGTGTATGCTGTATCCAACTTCTCATACTTGGTTAAACAAAACATTACAGTGATGCTGTAGGTCTCTCAGTTTTTGTTTATAGTGGGGGAGGGTTCTACCAAATGGGAATTGCGTTCCACTTATAAAATAATATGTTATTCACAGTTCATATGTGGTTCATAAAAATGCTGATATAAGTTGCATTATATGGTCATATAACTTCTTCCATGTAGGGCTATAACCATGATTACTTACACATATCCTTCTTCTTCTTCTGATTCTCACCCCCCCTCCTCCTCTTCCTCCTCTTCCTCCTCCTACTCCAGGATGTGCTCCAACGGCTCAGATGAGTTCTTCCAGGCTACAAACCACGCGGAACAGACCTTTCGCAAGATGGAGACTTATTTTCAGCACAAGCAGCTGTGTGATGTTGTCTTGATAGCAGGAGATCATAAGATCCCAGCTCACAGGCGAGTGCATGCTGCTCTTCTTAAATGTAATTACACCTGGTGAAATACTGGCTCTGCTATACTGGCTCTGTTCCAAGTGACACCCTTATTCCCTGTAAAGTGCACTACTTTTGACCACGGACCATAAGGCTCTGGTTAAAAGAAGGGCACTATATAGGGAATTTGGTGCCATTTGGGACATAGCCTATATGATTCATCTGGATCAATAATATTATGATAGCCACCTGTGGGAATCTTTTCACTGATTACCACCATAGATAACACAAGACTTAGATTATTAGTTCAATCAATTTTTACTATCTAATAAAACAAGGCTGCTCTTATTTCAGAAGGGCTTCAGATAGCAATTTGAGGGTCCAGAAAATCCAGAGGAATTTGTATTTATTTATTTAACCTTTATTTAACTAGGCAAGTCAGTTAAATAACAAATTATTATTTACAATGACGGCCTAGGAACAAGTGGGTTAACTGCCTTGTTCAGGGGCAGAACGACAGATTTTTACCTTGTCAGCTCAAGGATTCAATCTAGCAACCTTTCGGTTACTGGCCCAACGCTCTAACCGCTAGGCTACCTGCCGGACCTACACTCTAACCACTAGGCTACCTGTCTCCCCTACACTCTAACCACTAGGCTACCTGCCGCACCTACACTCTAACCACTAGGCTACCTGTCTCCCCTACACTCTAACCACTAGACTACCTGTCTCCCCTACACTCTAACCACTAGGCTACCTGCCGCCCCTACACTCTAACCACTAGGCTACCTGTCTCCCCTACACTCTAACCAATAGGCTACCTGCCGCCCCTACACTCTAACCACTAGGCTACCTGCCGCCCCTACACTCTAACCACTAGGCTACCTGCCGTCTCTACGCTCTAACCACTAGGCTACCTGTCGCCCCTACACTCTAACCACTAGGCTACCTGCCGCCCCTACACTCTAACCACTAGGCTACCTGCCGCCCTAACGCTCTAACCACTAGGCTACCTGCCACCCCCACGCTCTAACCACTAGGCTACCTGCCGTCTCTACGCTCTAACCACTAGGCTACCTGTCGCCCCTACACTCTAACCACTAGGCTACCTGCCGCCCCAACACTCTAACCACTAGGCTACCTGCCGCCCCTACACTCTAACCACTAGGCTACCTGCCGCCCCTACACTCTAACCACTAAGCTACCTGTCTCCCCTACACTCTAACCACTAGGCTACCTGCCGCCCATACACTCTAACCACTAGACTACCTGTCTCCCCTACACTCTAACCACTAGGCTACCTGCCGCCCCTACACTCTAACCACTAGGCTACCTGCCGCACCTACACTCTAACCACTAGGCTACCTGTCTCCCCTACACTCTAACCACTAGACTACCTGTCTCCCCTACACTCTAACCACTAGGCTACCTGCCGCCCCTACACTCTAACCACTAGACTACCTGTCTCCGCTACACTCTAACCACTAGACTACCTGCCGCCCCTACACTCTAACCACTAGGCTATCAGTTTCCCCCACACTCTAACCACTAGGCTACCTGTCTCCCCTACACTCTAACCAATAGGCTACCTGCCGCCCCTACACTCTAACCACTAGGCTATCAGTTTCCCCCACACTCTAACCACTAGGCTACCTGTCTCCCCTACACTCTAACCAATAGGCTACCTGCCGCCCCTACACTCTAACCACTAGGCTACCTGCCGCCCCTACACTCTAACCACTAGGCTACCTGCCGTCTCTACGCTCTAACCACTAGGCTACCTGTCGCCCCTACACTCTAACCACTAGGCTACCTGCCGCCCCTACACTCTAACCACTAGGCTACCTGTCGCCCCTACACTCTAACCACTAGGCTACCTGCCGTCTCTACGCTCTAACCACTAGGCTACCTGCCGCCCATACACTCTAACCACTAGACTACCTGTCTCCCCTACACTCTAACCACTAGGCTACCTGCCGCCCCCACACTCTAACCACTAGGCTACCTGCCACCTCTACACTCTAACCACTAGGCTACCTGTCTCCCCCACACTCTAACCACTAGGCTACCTGTCTCCCCCACAAACAGGAATGACTGTTAACTGAGTGGGTGAAGAAACAACAGAAAAACATGTTGCATGGCCTAAACAGTGCAATCAGTGAAAAAAACGAGTCATGACTCCTTGCCATAAGCATTCATAAAACACTTAGTACAAAGCGTAATACGACACGATCATTACACATGCATTTACAAAAGTTTTTATTATCTGCTCTGTAGAGGACAGACCATAATATCCTCTGTTTCATTTAATAACACATTTCAAAGAAAATTCATTTCCTTGTGCTAGCAGATTTTGATTACTCTCCACTTCAGTTCTTACATTAGCAGACTTGTGAAGCAAACCAGACGGAGACATTAACACGATTAGAGCTCCTGAGTCTTGTCTCTATTAGAAATCATTGTAAATGTTGTTTATGAGATACTTTCATTTGTAGTTTTTCACATGCTGCTTGAACAAAATAGGATGTAGTCAAGGGGAACACAAAGGGTTGTTAGGGGCGGTTAGAGAATCACTGAGCTGAACATCCACTGAAACACCCAGCCAGTCAGCCATTCTACCTGTAAATCACTGAGCTGTGTCCCAACATCATCTGAAACACCCAGCTAGCCAGTCAGCCATTCTACCTGTAAATCACTGAGCTGTGTCCCAACATCATCTGAAACGCCCAGCCAGCCAGACAGCCTACCTTTCTACCTGTAAATCACTGAGCTGTGTCCCAACATCCTCTGAAACACCCAGCCAGCCATTCTACCTGTAAATCACTGAGCTGTGTCCCAATATCAATACCCAGAAAGCCAACCAGTCAGCCAGCCATTCAACCTTTTAAAAAAATCTAATAAAATCCCAATGTTTTGGTCACATACACATATTTAGCAGATGTTATTGTGGGTGTAGCGAAATGCTTGTGTTCCGAGCTCCAACAGTACAGTAATATTTAACAATTCACAACAACACACGCAAATCTAAAAGTAAAAATATATAAATATTAGGATGGGGCGGTAGGGTAGCCTAGTGGTTAGAGTGTTGGACTAGTAACCGAAAGGTTGCAAGTTCGAATCCCCGAGCTGACAAGGTACAAATCTGTCGTTCTGCCCCTGAACAAGGCAGTTAACCCACTGTTCCTAGGCCGTCATTGAAAATAAGAATTTGTTCTTAACTGACTTGCCTAGTTAAATAGAGGTAAAATAAATAAAAAAGGACAAGTAATGTCTGAGTGGCATTGACTAAAATACAGTAGAAAGTAGTATATACATATGAAATTAGTAAAACAGTATGTAAACATTAAAGTGACCAGTGATTCCATGTTTATTATGTACATAAGGCAGTGGTAGCCAGTAAAATAATGGAATTAAGAAATATATAAATATTAGTAATAATAATATCTATATAATATACACATAAAGATCTAATTGCCATTTCAGCCGGCTAGAAATGGATATTTAACAGTCTGATGGCCTTGAGATAGAACCTGTTTTTCAGTCTTTCGGTCTCTGCTTTGTTACACCTGTAATGACCTCGACTTCTAGAACAGGCCGTGACTCTGGTGGTTGATATCCTTGATGATCTTTTTGTCTTTCCTCTGACATTGGGTGCTGTAGATGTCCTGAAGGGCAGGCAGTGCGCCCACGGATATGTGTTGGGCAGACTGCACCACCTGCAACCACAGGGCTCTCCTGAGGGTGGTGCAGTCTGCCCAACACATCACCGTGGAGAGCTCTCTGGAGAGCAGGTGGTACAGTTGCCGTACCAGGCGGTGATACAGCCCGACAGGATGCTCTGTAAAAGTTTGTGAGGGTCTCAAGGGGCTCGAAAAAGTTTACGTGGAAAAGTTTGTGTGCGTGGACCATTTCAGATTGTCAGTGACGCCGAGGAAATTGAACCTTTTCACCTTCTCCACTGCGGCCCCGTCGATGTGGATAGGGGCGTGTTCTCTCTGTTGTCTCCTGAAGTCCACGATCAGCTGCTTCATTTTGTTGATGTTGAGGGAAGGGTATTTTCCAGAGCCCTCACCTCCTCCCTGTAGGCTGTCTCATCATTGTTGGTAATCAGGCCTACTACTGTTGTGTCATCTGCAAACTTGATGATTGAGTTGGAGGCGTGCGTGACCACGCAGTCACAGTCATTGTTGAACAGGGAGTACAGGAGGGGGCTGAGCACACACCTTTGTGGGGCCCCAGTGTTGAGGGTCAGTGTAGTGGAGATGTTGTTTCCTACATTCTCCACCTGGAGGAGGCCCGTCAGGTTTCCAGGATCTAGTTGAACAAGGTGGGGTTCAGACCCAGGGTCCCGAGCTTAATGATGAGCTTGGAGGGTACTATGGTGCTGAATGCTGAGCTGTAGTCAATTAACAGTATTCTTACATAGGTATTCCTCTTGTCCAGGTGGGATAGGGCAGTGTGCAGTGCGATATTGATTGCATCATCTGTGGATCTATTGGGGTGGTATGCAAATTGAAGTGAGTCTAGGGTGTCAGGTAAGGTGGAGGTGATATGATCCTTAACTAGCCTCTCAAAGCACTTCATGATGACAGAAGTGAGTGCTACGGGGCGGTAGTCATTTAGTTCAGTTACCTTTCCTTTCTTGGGTACAGGAATAGTGGTGGATATCTTGAAGCAAGTGGGGACAGCAGACTGGGATATGGAGAGATTGAATATGTCCGTAAACACGCCAGCCAGCTAGGGACACCGTCTGGGCCGGGAGCCAAGGGTTAACATGCTTAAATGTCTTACTCACGTCAGTCACGGAGAAAGAGAGCACAGAGTCCTTGGTAGTGGGGCCGCATCGGTGGCACTGTGTTATCCGTTATCCTCAAAGCGGGCGAAGAAGATGCTTAGTTTGTACGAGAGCGAGATGTCGGTGTCCGCGATGTGGCTGGTTTTCCGTTTGTAAACCGTGATTGTCTGTAGACCCTGCCACATACGTCTTGTGTCTGAGTCATTAAATTGCAACTCCACTTTGTCTGACGTTTTGCCTGTTTCATTGCCTTATGGAAGGAATAATAATAAGAAAATAAAATAAATAAAATAATAATTGCAGTGTTTGTATTCAACCATTTTCCCAGTCACCGTGCCATGGTTAAATGCGGTGGTTCACACTTTCAGTTTATCTGTTCACGGTTTTGGTTTGGGTAGGTTTTAATATTCACAGTGGGAACAACATCCCCTATACACTTCAGAACGGTAGATTTGTACCTTGTCAGCTTGGGGATTTGATCCAGCAACCTTTCGGTTATTGGCCCAACGCTCCAACCACCTGTCTACCTGCCGCCCCACTATACGTTATCACAATTACACCATGAGTAGTTAATCATGAAACATACACCACCGCCTGTCTTCGTCCCAGAGAGTTCTTTATTCCTGTCTGTGTGATGTACTGAGCCCAACTGGCTGTATGGAAGGGGACAGTATATCCAAAAAAAGATGTGATTCCTAGAAACAGCGTATGTTACATTCCCTGATGTCGCTCTGGAAGGAGATCCTCGCCCTGAGCTCGTTTACTTTATTGCCCAGGGATTGAATATTAGTGAGTAAAATATTGGATGGTGTGCAGCCTCTGGGATAAGTTCAATTGCCCTAGGGGTTACAAACAAACGATCCATTTCGGGAAAGTCGTGTTTCTAGTCGTAATGCTGGTGAGTTACCGCAGCTCTGCTATCCAAAAGTTATTTCCATCTGTATGTAATAATTACACACAAAATGTTCTGGGCTAATAATGTAAGAAATGGCAACAAAACAACCTAAGTTGCTTAGGAGCTAGGTGCAGAGCTGCCATGTCTGTCGGCACCATCTTCTTAAAAATCACTGAGCTGAGGTGGGCTATATTTGAAAACATGGCACCAAAACTGTTCAAACAGGTTGTGCTATTCGATGATATACCACCTGGTATACTGTCTGTCTGATATACCACCTGGTATACTGTCTGTCTGATTTACCACCTGGTATACTGTCTATCTGATATACCACCTGGTGTACTGTCTGTCTGACATATCCCCTGGTATACTGTCAGTCTGACATACCACCTGGTATACTGTCTGTCTGACATACCACCTGGTATTCTGTCTGTCTGATATACCACCTGGTATTCTGTCTGTCTGACATACCACCTGGTATTCTGTCTGTCTGATATACCACCTAGTATTCTGTCTGTCTGACATACCACCTAGTATTCTGTCTGTCTGACATACCACCTGGTATACTGTCTGTCTGATATACCACCTGGTATACTGCCTGTCTGACATACCACCTGGTATTCTGTCTGTCTGATATACCACCTGGTATTCTGTCTGTCTGATATACCACCTGGTATTCTGTCTGTCTGTCATGGAACAGCATTTGGATAGTAAATACAGGCCATAGTATAACAGTTAAACTTGCAACTCAAACTCAGAGCATTTGGTTACATTCCTGGTCGAATTAGCTTTTGTACACCAGGACAGCTTCTCAGCTCTGTCACATCTCCCTCTCAGCTCTCTCACAGCTCCCTCTCAGCTCCCTCACATCTCCCTCTCAGCTCCATCACAGATCCCTCTCAGCTCCCTCTCAGCTCCCTCACATCTTCCTCTCCGCTCCATCACAGTTCCCTCTCAGTTCCCTCACATTTCCCTCTCAGCTTCCTCTCAGCTCCCTCTCAGCTCCCTCACATCTCCTTCTCAGTTCCCTCTCAGCTCCCTCTCAGCTCCGCCACATCTCCCTCTCAGTTCCCTCTCAGTTCCCTCTCAGCTCCCTCACATCTCCCTCTCAGCTCCATCACAGTTCCCTCTCACCTCCCTCACATCTCCCTCACATTTCCCTCTCAGCTCCCTGTCAGCTCCATCACAGTTCCCTCTCAGCTCCCTCTCAGCTCCCTGTCAGCTCCCTCACAGTTCCCTCTCAGCTCCCTCTCAGCTTCCTCACAACTCCCTCAGCTCCCTGTCAGCTCCATCACAGTTCCCTGTCAGCTCCCTGTCAGCTCCATCACAGTTCCCTGTCAGCTCCCTCACAACTTCCTCTCAGCTCCCTGTCAGCTCCCTGTCAGCTCCATCACAGTTCCCTGTCAGCTCCCTCACAGTTCCCTCTCAGCTCCCTCTCAGCTCTATCAGCATGCCTTTATGTAACGGATAATCAATGCACATGAAGACGTCAATACAAGGCTGTTGGTTGTGTTGTGTGTGTAGACTGATCCTTAGTGCAGTGACTGTGTCCCCCAAATGGCACCCTATTCCCTCTACAGTTATATACTGTAATGCACTACTTTTGACCAGAGAGTAAACAGGGAATAGCGTACCATTTGTGACGGGCCCTCTGATTTATTTGCTGGTTGTTGCTGTGCAGACAAGTCCTTAGTGCAGTATCTGACCACTACTTGGTTGTTGCTGTGTGCAGACTGGTCCTTAGTGCGGTATCTGACCACTACTTGGTTGTTGCTGTGTGCAGACTGGTCCTTAGTGCAGTATCTGACCACTACTTGGTTGCTGCTGTGTGCAGACTGGTCCATAGTGCAGTCTCTGACCACTACTTGGTTGTTGTTGTCCTATACAGATTGGTCCTCAGTGCAGTATCTGACTACTTTGCTGCCATGTTCACCAGCGACGTGAGAGAGGCCAAACAGGAGGAGATCAAGATGGAGGGGGTGGATCCAGAAGCCTTGAGATCTCTGGTCCACTTTGCCTACACTGGTGAGTACTCCGCAACACTCATTTATGTATCTCAAATGGCACCCTATTTCCTATGTAGTGCACTACTTTTGACCAGGGACCGTATCCGGAATGGCACCCTATTTCCTATGTAGTGCACTACTTTGTTTTTAGTAAATGTATTCCCCTGTGCCCCAGGCCTGGTGATGTTTTTAGTAATTGTATCCCCTGTGCCCCAGGCCTGGTGATGTTTTTAGTAATTGTATCCCCTGTGCCCCAGGCCTGGTGATGTTTTTAGTAAATGTATCCCCTGTGCCCCAGGCCTGGTGATGTTTTTAGTAAATGTATCCCCTGTGCCCCAGGCCTGGTGATGTTTTTAGTAAATGTATCCCCTGTGCCCCAGGCCTGGTGATGTTTTTAGTAATTGTATCCCCTGTGCCCCAGGCCTGGTGATGTTTTTAGTAAATGTATCCCCTGTGCCCCAGGCCTGCTGATGTTTTTAGTAAAAGTATCCCCTGTGCCCCAGGCCTGGTGATGTTTTTAGTAATTGTATCCCCTGTGCCCCAGGCCTGGTGATGTTTTTAGTAATTGTATCCCCTGTGCCCCAGGCCTGCTGATGTTTTTAGTAAATGTATCCCCTGTGCCCCAGGCCTGGTGATGTTTTTAGTAATTGTATCCCCTGTGCCCCAGGCCTGCTGATGTTTTTAGTAAATGTATCCCCTGTGCCCCAGGCCTGGTGATGTTTTTAGTAATTGTATCCCCTGTGCCCCAGGCCTGCTGATGTTTTTAGTAAATGTATCCCCTGTGCCCCAGGCCTGCTGATGTTTTTAGTAAATGTATCCCCTGTGCCCCAGGCCTGGTGATGTTTTTAGTAATTGTATCCCCTGTGCCCCAGGCCTGCTGATGTTTTTAGTAAATGTATCCCCTGTGCCCCAGGCCTGCTGATGTTTTTAGTAATTGTATCCCCTGTGCCCCAGGCCTGCTGATGTTTTTAGTAAATGTATCCCCTGTGCCCCAGGCCTGGTGATGTTTTTAGTAAATGTATCCCCTGTGCCCCAGGCCTGCTGATGTTTTTAGTAAATGTATCCCCTGTGCCCCAGGCCTGGTGATGTTTTTGAGCTAATAATACACTCTACTTCCATTGTTCTCCGTGACAACATATCTTGTTAATGTTGCAGGTGTCCTTGAATTGAAGGAGGAGACCATAGAGAGTTTATTGTCTGCAGCCTGCCTTCTGCAGCTCTCACAAGTCATTGAGGTCTGCTGTAACTTCCTCATGAAACAACTCCATCCATCTAACTGCCTGGGGATACACTCCTTCGCTGATGCCCAGGGATGCATGGATTTGCTCAATGTGGCCCACAACTACACTATGGTAGGAATCTAACCAGGTTTACACAGCCTAAACAGTCTGTTGCTATTTACATATTTTAATATTTTCCTTTTGGAGGTTGCGTTAGTGTAAGGGTTTTCGTCTTCCTCTTCTGACGAAGAGGAGTAGTAGGAAGGATCGGAGGACCAATGCGCAGCGTGTTAGGTGTCCATATTGTATTTAATATGAACACTGAACACTTGAACAAAAACAATAAAACGACAAAACGAACAGTCCTGAACGGTGAAACAAAACACAGAACAGAAAATAATCACCCACAACTCAAAGGTGAAACCAGGCTACCTAAGTATGGTTCTCAATCAGGGACAACGTTTGACAGCTGCCTCTGATTGAGAACCATACCAGGCCAAACACAGAAATCCCAAATGATAGAAAAAGGAACATAGACTACCCACCCCAACTCACGCCCTGACCATACTAAAACAACGACATAACAAAAGAACTAAGGTCAGAACGTGACAGTTAGGTCTACATCACATTGTTAGGGTTGGATGACCATTGAATGCTTAGCTAAAATGCAAATATCCATTTAAACTTTAGGATTTTATTTAAAAACGTTTGGTCAAGGTTAGCTATTTTGAGACATATCATCTAACATTTTGAGAGGTAGTTATTTATTTCACACATTTTCTACGGGATCAAGAAGATGCCGTATTCGCTAGATAATGTCCCCGGCCGTCCCCGGCTGACGGAGTAAACAACTTATGGAGATAGCTGTTATCTCCGTTATCTCCTGAAAGACATCTGCTAGGCTCTGTTTAAATAGAGCTCTGTCCAGAACAGTGAGGTTCATCTAATCACAACACTAGCACGACCGCTTCCTGTTCAATCCCACCAATAAAGAACATGGAGGAAGCGTCCCAAATGGTACCTTATTTACTAGATAGTGCACTACCTTTGACCAGAGCCCATAGTGCACTACATAGGGAATAGGGCGTCATTTGGTACACAGACCACGAGTCACAGAGCTTCCTGTACCACTGTCCTCTGGGTTCTGAATCAACAGCTTGTTATTTTGATAAGGATATTTTTGTCGCTAGTTTACGCCGGACGGATGTTCTATGTTTTCTGACATTCTGTTCCTTTGTGAGGGAAGTGTCATTTTTTTCTCCTGTAAGTGTCCTAAACCTTGCCCTGCTATCTTTTCGCCCCGTTGTTAAAGTCCTCATGTTAGATTTCAGTAGGCTACTCCCAGAATTAGTCTACTTTTAAAAAAACGACCAGTTCAGACTAGTCCACTTTTATTCATGCTAGCATTTCTGTTTCAAACTTAACAAACTTAACCAAAGCAGCAGATTTTGAATTATGATGTGGGTTTTTTTCTCGCCACAAACCTCTTCATCTTCTCATCTTCATCTCTCCTTCTTCTAATTGTGTTTCTTCACACAACTTTTCTCCACTGCTCTTGTTTCTCAAACAGTTACTTACTGCAGGCTTGTCTTCTTGTATAATGAATGGGTGGGTATGAAATGGTCAAAAAGTGGTCAAAAAGTAGTGCACTATATAGGGAATTAGGGTGCCATTTCTGAGTCACGCTTTGTTTTTAAATGTCTGGGAATCGAAGAGTCTGCAGTGTAGCTAGCGTAATTCATGTGTTCAATTTGTTGTCAGCATTCTGGCTGATGGTAATTACAAATAATGAATCTATACCAATGTCAAACAACATCGGTATAGATGTTCCTACAGTGTGTAGGAAGTACGATCTCCTCCTTCTGAATTACCAGAACAGATCGATGAAGGAGACTCATTTCATTAGGCTTATCACTGCTAAGATCCTAAACCAAGACTCATGATAGATTCTGTGAGCCAACTATAATTTGAAACGGATTAATGATCAATAGCATGCTTGTTTTTTTTCAGAATTGTTAGGCACTTGCCCCAAAGCAAATGTTAAATGTGTCAAAATGTGTATTCTTGCTGGTGCAATAAATAGCAGCTCAGGGTTCCCTGTTATGTTGAACATTACAGAGCAGCATAAAGGGATTTAATATAGAATCATCTCTATAATGATATTATCCAGAGAGAGTCCTTGAAAAGGCTCGTAGAGGCAATCACACAAAGCCATACTGTATATATATATATATATATATATATATATATATACACATATTGCACGTGATGATGGCCAACGGAATGGAAGTTTAATCTATATAAATATGTATAGCGAGCTCCAGATTGAACATACTCTCTATTTTCTAAACTAGCCCCAATGTGACTGTTGCTGTGTATTTGACCTCATACGGACTAAGTTTAAGACCACAGTTAATCACTTGCTATGCAATGATTTTTATGAATTACATTTCTGGCAGTGTGTTGTCACTATGTTCTCGACTAGCATAGAGATCTGGCAACACGATTAATCTGTGGTAAATGCAGAAGACACATTTCAGTTGAATGCATTCAGGTGTACAACTGACCCAGTATCCCTCTTTCCCTTCCCTTCTGTGGCTTAGCTGTCATGTTGGCCCATGTTAGCGACATTGATGTTACAATGAGCTGTTCATTAGGTTTAAATAAGTTCACCGCCCGATTTATCCACCAATTCCTTCCTGTGTCAGTAAAATACGGAGAATCAATCAACCGAGAAACAAACGAGGCTCCGTATTGACTGTATATTTAGCTCCTGAGACAGACAGCTCAGGCCGTTTCTTAATACTGTTCTCCGTGAATGTAGAATTATACTCCCGATTTTCAATATATAGAAAATGTTGTTGTTGTTGTAAACACAGTTAAACCATCTACTAGTAAGACGTTTACACTAGATCCACGAAACCGATTTATCGACCTAACGTATGTATTTTGTTACCCAAACGGACAGATGGAAACGAGCCCAGCGTTTTTCACGACCGTCATCTGTAAGGTTGGGTTGCAGTATTTCCCCATTTCCAGTAACTCCTCCTCCCTGATTACATCCCTGTTTCAGGAGCACTTCATAGAGGTGATTCAGAACCAGGAGTTTCTCCTGCTTCCTACTGCTGAGATCGTCAAACTCTTGGCCAGTGACGACATAAACGTACCAGATGAGGAGACCATCTTCCAGGCTCTGATGACGTGGGTGCGGTTCGACGTTGAGCATCGCCAGCAGGACCTTGGGGTTCTCCTGGCCTACATCCGCCTGCCTCTTCTACCTCCACAGGTGGGCAGTCAGTAGGTTATCAATGACTTCATCACAAATGGTACCCTCTTCTACCTCCACAGGTGGGCAGTCAGTAGGTTATCAATGACTTCATCACAAATGGTACCCTCTTCTACCTCCACAGGTGGGCAGTCAGGAGGTTATCAATGACTTCATCACAAATGGTACCCTCTTCTACCTCCACAGGTGGGCAGTCAGTAGGTTATCAATGACTTCATCAAAACTAGACTGGAAAAGATGGTGGACTGAACACAACAGTGTAGCTCACCTCAAGATAAAAACATAATATTCAATATCGGTAAGTTAGACTAAATATTAGCACTTCACAATCTTGTGGGTAATAAAGTTCAATCTGGATACCAACACAAAACAAATCATAAGGCCAGATAAATATATCGACACATATTATGAAAACAACCAACACCCAAAGGTGACGGAGAGTAAGAGAGGGGAACCTATTTCAAAACGAAAACGTGACTCTTCTACAGACACAGACGATTTAATCTTTTCACCACCGGGAATGGTAAAGGTGGAAACCCATCTGTTAAAATCAATAAATGACAAACTGGGTATACTTGAACTAGTCAGTAAGGATATAAAAGAGTTGAAGGCCTCGAGATGAGTGACGAAAAAGCTGCAACATTGGAGAAAGACACTAACAAGCTAAAAGGGACAGTCAATAAGATTGAAACCGAAGTTAATAAACTTAAAAAGGAGAACATCGTTCTGAGAGAAGCCTTACTGGACATACAGACTAGATCCATGAGAGAGAATCTGCTACTTACAGGTATCCAAGAGAAAGAAGGAGAAGCTCCTGAATCTGTAGTTAGAGAGTTCCACCTTACAGCGCTTCAGATCCCATGTGAAGCTATCGACAAAATCCAACTCGAAGGGGTACACCGTTTCGAATAGAGAGGGCAGAGGTATGAACGCCCCAATCGTTACAAAATGTGCTTTCTTTAAAGATAAAATAATGGTTAAAAGCCTGGGTAAAAGACTTGAATGATCAGTTCCAGAAGGAAATTACAGAACGGCGGTCTGTAGTTCTGTATCCAATATTCAAGGAAAATAGATTGAAAGGGGAAAGAGTAGCTCTAGTAGTCAATAAACTGTATATTGATAACCAATTGTTCAGAGACACAAAGATCTACTCTATGTCTATTCTAAAAGTTCCAAAGTTCTCATAGAGGAGGCAAATAATGAAACACACAATACTAGCCATGGTATGAATTGTTATAATACCAAACAATATATAGCTTTTCTATCTATCGTGAAATATAACTGATTGGAACACAAAATCACTAATTAAACATGGAGATGAAAACACAGCTGACAGAAGGCGCAGTATGTGGGTATGTGTGGATGTATTGAGATGGATGGTGTGTGTTTTATGGTGTTTGGGAAAAGTGTGGCGTTAAGTGAGTGAGAAAGGACACGGATATATATCCCAGATCCAATGTATGTCTGTGAGCAGGGGTTGTGAAAGAGCTTTCAATGTTGTGCAGATATATTTTATAATGAATTATACATCTTTTTTTATTTATTTATTTATTGTCCTATCATGGTGGAACTGCATTTTAAAATAAATTATAAATCTAATTTATATAATGTCCTATCGTGGGGAACTCAATTTTAAAAATAAATTATACGTCTAATTTATTTATTTATGGTCCTATCTAGATGGAACGGTCCACTACCTAAACCCGAGACACCTACCTGAACAACCCAGATACTAAGGAGAAGTCCCAATCTGTTTTATGGGCCTGCTGTAAGCTGCCTGTATGCAGACAAAATGTTGTCAGAGACCTTCTAGAGCAGCACCGCCCCCTCACGATCCTGAGCCTGCCTGGCAGGGTTGGTCCTGCAGAGCCAGAGCCCCCTGATGGGAGAGCATAATAGCATAACCACCGGTGTGGTGCACCCACCCAGGAAGTGTCAGTGCTGGCAACACTAGCTGCAGTAACCCATGGGAAGGGGGGGTCACACTCAGACATTCAGAGAGGGGGCATATTATTGTGGCCCTGGTGACACAAAATCAAAGGTCTGACTGCACGAAGATGCCAGGGAATATGGTGACTACGGGGGGACCATGTGTGGGTGTTTCAGCTGAAGGGGGTGTTTATCTGTCCTCCATCGCCAAGGATGGTTAATCTATCAATCAAATCTCCCCATTTCTGCCTTTTTTTTTGCTCAGTCTTGCAGGCCTTCTCATACAGCTGCAACTGTACACGCATTTGTAAATCAAGACCTTTCTTGAGTTGGGCTCTGGGATGGTGCAACTGTTGAGAATCTGAGTCTACGGTTGTTGTGGGGGAAAGAGGTTGTGTGTGTGTGTGTGTGTGTGTATCCCACAACTGTTGCGAGAGAGTAAAAGATGTTAGGGACAACATAGTATGAATCACAATAATTGTTTGCAAAAACAGTAATAATTGCTTGCCATAATGTAATTCTGGTAATGTTGAGACCGGTAGGAGGTAAAAATCCTTTACATAAGATGCCTATATTACTACAAATATTAATAGCTATATTATGGAAATGAAGATAAATAGTTTTTTTTTTTTTTTTAAATATACACACTACCGTTCAAAAGTTTGGGGCCACTTAGAAATGGTTGAATGTTGTTACTGCTTCCTGGTTAAATGTTGTTACTGCTTCCTGGTTGAACGTTGTTACTGCTTCCTGGTTGAATGTTGTTACTGCTTCCTGGTTAAATGTTGTTACTGCTTCCTGGTTGAATGTTGTTACTGCTTCCTGGTTGAATGTTGTTACTGCTTCCTGGTTGAATGTTGTTACTGCTTCCTGGTTGAATGTTGTTACTGCTTCCTGGTTGAATGTTGTTAATGCTTCCTGGTTGAATGTTGTTACTGCTTCCTGGTTGAATGTTGTTACTGCTTCCTGGTTGAATGTTGTTACTGCTTCCTGGTTAAATGTTGTTACTGCTTCCTGGTTGAATGTTGTTACTGCTTCCTGGTTGAATGTTGTTACTGCTTCCTGGTTGAATGTTGTTACTGCTTCCTGGTTGAATGTTGTTAATGCTTCCTGGTTGAATGTTGTTACTGCTTCCTGGTTGAATGTTGTTACTGCTTCCTGGTTGAATGTTGTTACTGCTTCCTGGTTGAATGTTGTTACTGCTTCCTGGTTGAATGTTGTTACTGCTTCCTGGTTGAATGTTGTTACTGCTTCCTGGTTAAATGTTGTTACTGCTTCCTGGTTAAATGTTGTTACTGCTTCCTGGTTGAATGTTGTTACTGCTTCCTGGTTGAATGTTGTTACTGCTTCCTGGTTGAATGTTGTTACTGCTTCCTGGTTGAATGTTGTTACTGCTTCCTGGTTAAATGTTGTTACTGCTTCCTGGTTGAATGTTGTTAATGCTTCCTGGTTGAATGTTGTTACTGCTTCCTGGTTGAATGTTGTTACTGCTTCCTGGTTAAATGTTGTTACTGCTTCCTGGTTACATGTTGTTACTGCTTCCTGGTTGAATGTTGTTAATGCTTCCTGGTTGAATGTTGTTACTGCTTCCTGGTTGAATGTTGTTACTGCTTCCTGGTTAAATGTTGTTACTGCTTCCTGGTTGAACGTTGTTACTGCTTCCTGGTTGAATGTTGTTACTGCTTCCTGGTTGAATGTTGTTACTGCTTCCTGGTTGAATGTTGTTACTGCTTCCTGGTTGAATGTTGTTACTGCTTCCTGGTTGAATGTTGTTACTGCTTCCTGTTTGAATGTTGTTAATGCTTCCTGGTTGAATGTTGCTCATGCTTCCTGGTTGAAAGACATACATTTAGCTTATACAATGTAATAATTTAAAAAATATATATATTATTTTCTTGTTGTGTTGTTTCCTACGTATTTGTATGCTGCACTCACCATTGTCCTTTGGGGATAATAAAGATTTACTGAACTGAACTCCTCTTTAATTCCAGCTCCTAGCTGACCTGGAGAACAACACGATGTTCTCAGATGACCTGGAATGCCAGAAGCTTCTAATGGAAGCCATGAAGTACCATCTGCTGCCAGAGCGTCGCCTCATGTTCCAGAGCCCCAGGACTAAACCCAGGAAGTCCACCGTAGGAGTACTCTACGCTGTGGGAGGCATGGATGCTACCAAGGGTTAGACCTACTCTGCATTCCCTACTCCCTAATGTATATAGTGCACTAGGCCCATAGGGCTCCGGTCAAAAGAAGCGCCCTATATAGGGGTTTGCGTCCCAAATGGTACCCTACTCCCTATAGAGTGCACTACTTTTGACTAAAGCCCGATGTAGTGAATAGGGTGCCATTTCAGGTGCATCGGTAGTCTTGTTGGAGTTTGCCCCAGTGTGAGACATAAAGCTCAGTACATCCATTATGTCTATTGAACCCTAATGGCTTGCTACTATTAATAAAAGCCCACAGGTTTTGATCAATGAGCCCCATTACCAAGATGGACGCCCGCTATAACGTGTGACGCCACCGTCGATCTCCCGACCACGGCGACCCTTTTATTGTTACAGACTTCAGGTCTATTTTGGATACTAATGTAATGCAGCTCAATCCACACGACGGAGGTTAACCCTTTCATTCCACGGACTAAAACTATTTATTTATCTGATACTAAAATGGATCCTATAGTAGTTTAGATATGCATTCAATAGAGCACATTACAAAGTGTGTTTGAGAAACACACTATATTAAATCATAGGTGTTTAATCAAACAGTATGATAGATATGGAGGGTAATAGGAATCAGAACAGAATATAATTCAATGCTAAACCTCTTTAAACCTGCTTAACCTGAACAATTAATCAAAATGGCCACACGGACTATTTACATTGACCCCCCCCCCCCTTTGTTTTTACACTGCTACTACAGTATCTATCAAATCAAATCAAATCAAATTTTATTTGTCATATACACGTGGTTAGCAGATGTTAATGCGAGTGTAGCGAAATGCTTGTGCTTCTAGTTCCGACAATGCAGTAATAACCAACAAGTAATCGAACTAACAATTCCAAAACGACTACCTTATACACACACAAGTGTAAGGGGATAAAGAATATGTACCTAAAGATATATGAATGAGTGATGGTACAGAGCGGCATAGGCAAGATACAGTAGATGGTATCGAGTACAGTATATACATATGAGATGAGTATGTAAACAAAGTGGCATAGTTAAAGTGGCTAGTGATACATGTATTACATAAAGATGCAGTAGATGATATAGAGTACAGTATATACGTATACATATGAGATGAATAATGTAGGGTATGTAAACATTATATTAGGTAGCATTGTTTAAAGTGGTTAGTGATATATTTTACATCATTTCCCATCAATTCCCATTATTAAAGTGGCTGGAATTGAGTCAGTGTGTAGGCGTCCCAAATCTAGTCACTTTACCCCTACCTACATTCACAAATGACCTCAACTAACCTGCACCCCCTGCACATTGACTTCATACCAGTACCCCCTGTATATAACCTCCTTATTGTTATTTTATTGGGTTACTTTTTATTACGTTTTTTTACTTTAGATTATTTAGTAAATATTTTATTAACTCTATTTCTTGAACTGCGTTGTTGGTTTAGGACTTGTAAGTAAGCATTTCACGGTAAAGTCTACACCTGTTGTATTTGGCGTATGTGACAAATATACTTTTTGGGGGGGGAGGGTCACCTGAAGTCGTCAGCATCGCCCTTGTCTGTTCCTATAGGATCTATAGATCTCCTTGTCTGTTCCTATAGGATCTATAGATCTCCTTGTCTGTTCCTATAGGATCTATAGATCTCCTTGTGTGTTCCTATAGAATCTATAGATCTCCTTGTCTGTTCCTATAGGATCTATAGATCTCCTTGTCTGTTCCTATAGGATCTATAGATCTCCTTGTCTGTTCCTATAGGATCTATAGATCTCCTTGTGTGTTCCTATAGAATCTATAGATCTCCTTGTGTGTTCCTATAGAATCTATAGATCTCCTTGTGTGTTCCTATAGGATCTATAGATCTCCTTGTGTGTTCCTATAGGATCTATAGATCTCATTGTCTGTTCCGATAGGATCTATAGATCTCCTTGTGTGTTCCTATAGGATCTATAGATCTCCTTGAGATCCCCTTGTATGTTCCTATATAATCTATAGATCTCCTTGTGTGTTCCTATAGAATCTATAGATCTCCTTTTGTGTTCCTATAGGATCTATAGATATCCTTGTGTGTTCCTATAGGATCTATAGATCTCCTTGTGTGTTCCTATAGGATCTACGACCATAGAGAAGTATGACCTGCGGACCAACACGTGGATCCAGGTGGGGGTGATGAACGGCCGGAGGCTGCAGTTCGGGGTGGCAGTGATCGACGACAAGCTGTACGTGGTGGGGGGCCGAGACGGGCTGAAGACTTCCAACATGGTGGAGTGTTACAACCCTTTCAACAATGTCTGGTCCACCATGCCTCCCATGTCTACACACAGACACGGACTCGGTGGGTTTACTGTTAATTAAACAATTACAATTCATACCTATCCCATTGTAACACAAACTCAGTGGGATTACAATTCATAGCTGTACTATTGTAGCACAAACTGTTCCTATGTAAAACCTTGGCAGGCTTCCGTACGCCTGCTCTGATTGTCTCTTTTCCCTGGCCATTTCTCATACGTTTCATATCAGAGGAATGGTTCGATTCACAGTTGAAACAGGTCTATGGGTGTGAACTGAGGCGATGTAGTCAAGTATTCATCTCACTTGTCTGTGGTTGGCTTTTCTGAGATATGGGTGAACACGTTTGCCCCAGAGATTACAGTGAATAGTATTACCTTAGTCTCCTTTGATCGGGGGGCTGTAGCAGATAGCTCTCGTACTTTGCTTGTGGTGAGCACGGTTTAACTGGGAAGATGTGAGGAGCTACATAGCCTCCCTGCTAAGGCTACGTCCTGTTGTGTGCATTCAGAAAACAAGGAACTACTTATTCATATTTCAAATCAACAATAACTGTTTGTGTTTTTTAAATGGCGATTTCAGTTGAACTGTTATTCATACGGAATGTAGAATGTTTACAGGTGCAGTTCCCTTTAGAGTAATGTTGAAATCTAACGTAGTATTAGAAAGGTGGCAGGGAGCCTAGAGGTTAGAGTGTAGAGGTGGCAGGGAGCCTAGAGGTTAGAGTGTAGAGGTGGCAGGGAGCCTAGTGGTTAGAGTGTAGAGGTGGCAGGGTAGCCTAGTGGTTAGAGTGTAGAGGTGGCAGGGTAGCCTAGTGGTTAGAGTGTAGAGGTGGCAGGCTAGCCTAGTGGTTAGAGTGTAGAGGTGGCAGGGTAGCCTAGTGGTTAGAGTGTAGAGGTGGCAGGCTAGCCTAGTGGTTAGAGTGTAGAGGTGGCAGGGTAGCCTAGTGGTTAGAGTGTAGAGGTGGCAGGGTGGCCTAGTGGTTAGAGTGTAGAGGTGGCAGGGTAGCCTAGTGGTTAGAGTGTAGAGGTGGCAGGGTAGCCTAGTGGTTAGAGTGTAGAGGTGGCAGGGTAGCCTAGTGGTTAGAGTGTAGAGGTGGCAGGGTAGCCTAGTGGTTAGAGTGTAGAGGTGGCAGGTAGCCTAGTGGTTAGAGTGTAGAGGTGGCAGGGTAGCCTAGTGGTTAGAGTGTAGAGGTGGTAGGGTAGCCTAGTGGTTAGAGTGTAGAGGTGGCAGGGTATCCTATTGGTTAGAGTGTAGAGGTGGCAGGCTAGCCTAGTGGTTAGAGTGTAGAGGTGGCAGGGTAGCCTAGTGGTTAGAGTGTAGAGGTGGCAGGCTAGCCTAGTGGTTAGAGTGTAGAGGTGGCAGGCTAGCCTAGTGGTTAGAGTGTAGAGGTGGCAGGGTAGCCTAGTCGTTAGAGTGTAGAGGTGGCAGGGTAGCCTAGTGGTTAGAGTGTAGAGGTGGCAGGTAGCCTAGTGGTTAGAGTGTAGAGGTGGCAGGGTAGCCTAGTGGTTAGAGTGTAGAGGTGGCAGGTAGCCTAGTGGTTAGAGTGTAGAGGTGGCAGGGTAGCCTAGTGGTTAGAGTGTAGAGGTGGCAGGGTAGCCTAGTGGTTAGTGTAGAGGTGGCAGGTAGCCTAGTCGTTAGAGTGTAGAGGTGGCAGGGTAGCCTAGTGGTTAGAGTGTAGAGGTGGCAGGGTAGCCTAGTGGTTAGAGTGTAGAGGTGGCAGGGTAGCCTAGTGGTTAGTGTAGAGGTGGCAGGTAGCCTAGTGGTTAGAGTGTAGAGGTGGCAGGGTAGCCTAGTGGTTAGAGTGTAGAGGTGGCAGGGTAGCCTAGTGGTTAGAGTGTAGAGGTGGCAGGGTAGCCTAGTGGTTAGAGTGTAGAGGTGGCAGGGTAGCCTAGTGGTTAGAGTGTAGAGGTGGCAGGGTAGCCTAGTGGTTAGTGTAGAGGTGGCAGGGTGGCCTAGTGGTTAGAGTGTAGAGGTGGCAGGGTAGCCTAGTCGTTAGAGTGTAGAGGTGGCAGGGTAGCCTAGTGGTTAGAGGGTAGAGGTAGCAGGGTAGCCTAGTGGTTAGAGTGTAGAGGTGGCAGGGTAGCCTAGTGGTTAGAGTGTAGAGGTGGCAGGGTAGCCTAGTGGTTAGAGTGTAGAGGTGGCAGGGTAGCCTAGTGGTTAGAGTGTAGAGGTGGCAGGGTAGCCTAGTGGTTAGTGTAGAGGTGGCAGGGTGGCCTAGTGGTTAGAGTGTAGAGGTGGCAGGGTAGCCTAGTGGTTAGAGTGTAGAGGTGGCAGGGTAGCCTAGTGGTTAGAGGGTAGAGGTGGCAGGGTAGCCTAGTGGTTAGAGTGTAGAGGTGGCAGGGTAGCCTAATGGTTAGAGTGTAGAGGTGGCAGGGTAGCCTAGTCATTAGAGTGTAGAGGTGGCAGGGTAGCCTAGTGGTTAGAGTGTAGAGGTGGCAGGGTAGCCTAGTGGTTAGAGTGTAGAGGTGGCAGGGTAGCCTAGTCATTAGAGTGTAGAGGTGGCAGGGTAGCCTAGTGGTTAGAGCATTGGACTAGTAACCGGAAGGTTGCAAGTTCAAACCCCCGAGCTGACAAGGTACAAATCTGTCGTTCTTCCCTGAAAACCATTCCCCTCTGTGACCCCCAGCAATAACACAGTTGTTTTATATCCTGTTTGGAGAACAGACCTGTGTGACATCTTTCTAATACTACGTTGGCCCTGGTCTGCCTGGTGCTGGATGGGCGGTTTTGTATGGACTATTATGGATGGGCTATTATATTGGTTCCATTAAACCAAACAAATGGGAAATTATATAATTTTTTGAAATGATTTAAAATAGTACTAGAACCCAAGTCTGTTTTAAGATAATAGAATCGACTACATTTGTTCAGTGTTCAGTTCCACACAATGGTGACCCATCTAACAGCACTTCAACTGTTCTAGAATGAGCATTGTGGTTGATGCCTCTGGTTGAGCATCTTACACACACACACACACACACGGATGCACGCACGCACTCACACACACACGCACAAACAGACAGACAGACAGGCAGACAGACACAAAGTCTTGAACAGCTAACCTTGTGGGGACACACAATTGAGTCCCTTTCGAAATTATATTTTCCCTAACCCCTAACCCGTACTCTTACCCTAACCCAAAAACCTAACCCTAACTCCTAACCCTAAAACAAACCCTAGATCCTAACCATAAACCTAATTCTAACCCTAACACTAATTCTAACCTTAACCCTAAACCCCCTTAGAAATAGCATTTGACCTCGTGGGGACTAACAAAATGTCCAAGTTTTGTTTGTTTACTATTCTTGTGGACACACACACACACACACACACACACACACACACACACACACACACACACACACACACACACACACACACACACACACACACACACACACACACACACACACACACACACACACACACACACACACAGTGTATGGTTGATGGTTCCCTCCTCTTTGTAACTCTCCAGGTATAACAGTGTTGGAGGGCCCCATGTATGCAGTAGGCGGCCATGATGGATGGAGTTACCTGAATACGGTGGAGAGGTGGGACCCCCAGGCTAGACAGTGGAACTACGTGGCAAGCATGTCCACCCCACGCAGCACCATGGGAGTCACCGCACTCAACGGGAAGTAAGTGGCTGTACTAAAACATTATGACAGTATCAGTTGTTACTAAATCACAAGCTTTATTTATGACATAACTCACCAAATGAAATGGAGAATTTCTTACGTATATACTGTACACACTAGAAGCTAATAACCAACACAACAGGAAGACTCAGTTCTGTTTCTTGTTATGTAAAACATTTTGGTTAAGGTCTAATCTTCGTATAAAAACAATAAGTATTTTCTTTGTGTGTAAGCCTGGGCTTAGACTACCACAGCTCTACGTTACATAATGGCACACAACAAAGTGCTGTTTTGCAGTGTGTTTTCACTCTATAAAACCTTTTTCGATTTTCTTCCTTGCATCTGGGTGAAAAATAGAAAACAAGGAAGGAAGATGTTTCTACAATCCTTTATCCCTCTCTGCTAAGGAAGGAAGATGTTTCTGCAATCCTTTATCCCTCTCTGCTAAGGAAGGAAGATGTTTCTACAACTCTTTATCCCTCTCTGCTAAGGAAGGAAGATGTTTCTACAACCCTTTATCCCTCTCTGCTAAGGAAGATGTTTCTACAATCCTTTATCCCTCTCTGCTAAGGAAGATGTTTCTACAATCCTTTATCCCTCTCTGCTAAGGAAGATGTTTCTACAACCCTTTATCCCTCTCTGCTAAGGAAGATGTTTCTACAATCCTTTATCCCTCTCTGCTAAGGAAGATGTTTCTACAACCCTTTATCCCTCTCTGCTAAGGAAGATGTTTCTACAACCCTTTATCCCTCTCTGCTAAGGAAGATGTTTCTACAATCCTTCATCCCTCTCTGCTAAGGAAGGAAGATGTTTCTACAACCCTTCATCCCTCTCTGCTAAGGAAGATGTTTCTACAACCCTTTATCCCTCTCTGCTAAGGAAGATGTTTCTACAACCCTTTATCCCTCTCTGCTAAGGAAGGAAGATGTTTCTACAATCCTTTATCCCTCTCTGCTAAGGAAGTAAGATATTTCTACAATCCTTTATCCCTCTCTGCTAAGGAAGGAAGATATTTCTACAATCCTTTATCCCTCTCTGCTAAGGAAGGAAGATATTTCTACAATCCTTCATCCCTCTCTGCTAAGGAAGATGTTTCTACAACCCTTTATCCCTCTCTGCTAAGGAAGATGTTTCTACAACCCTTTATCCCTCTCTGCTAAGGAAGGAAGATGTTTCTACAATCCGTTATCCCTCTCTGCTAAGGAAGATGTTTCTACAATCCTTTATCCCTCTCTGCTAAGGAAGATGTTTCTACAACCCTTTATCCCTCTCTGCTAAGGAAGGAAGATGTTTCTACAATCCTTCATCCCTCTCTGCTAAGGAAGATGTTTCTACAATCCTTTATCCCTCTCTGCTAAGGAAGATGTTTCTACAACCCTTTATCCCTCTCTGCTAAGGAAGGAAGATGTTTCTACAATCCTTTATCCCTCTCTGCTAAGGAAGATGTTTCTACAATCCTTTATCCCTTTCTGCTAAGGAAGATGTTTCTACAATCCTTTATCCCTCTCTGCTAAGGAAGATGTTTCTACAATCCTTTATCCCTCTCTGCTAAGGAAGACATTTCTACAACCCTTTATCCCTCTCTGCTAAGGAAGGAAGATGTTTCTACAATCCTTCATCCCTCTCTGCTAAGGAAGGAAGATGTTTCTACAACCCTTCATCCCTCTCTGCTAAGGAAGACATTTCTACAACCTTTTATCCCTCTCTGCTAAGGAAGGAAGATGTTTCTACAATCCTTCATCCCTCTCTGCTAAGGAAGATGTTTCTACAATCCTTTATCCCTCTCTGCTAAGGAAGATGTTTCTACAATCCTTCAACCCTCTCTGCTAAGGAAGATGTTTCTACAATCCTTCATCCCTCTCTGCTAAGGAAGATGTTTCTACAACGCTTCTTCCCTTTCTGCTAAGGCAACCTGGGATTCTCCCTCCCTTAAAAGACAATACTTTCTAGGAATGACCGACACAACATTTCTTGAAGAGAAATGAGCATCAATTTCTGAGCAGCATCCAAAGTCAAATTTGTAACGCTTTTATGGTCCTTACAGATTGTTTGCAGTTGGCGGTCGGGACGGGAGCTCGTGTCTGCGGTCGATGGAATGCTTTGATCCACACACCAACAAGTGGAGTATGTGTGCCCCCATGGCGAAGCGGAGAGGAGGGGTGGGTGTGGCCACGTACAACAGCTTCCTCTATGCTGTGGGTGGTCATGATGCCCCGGCGTCCAACCACTGCTCCAGGCTATCAGACTGTGTAGAGAGGTAAACAACCACTGCTCCAGACTCTCAGACTGTGTAGAGAGGTAAACAACCACTGCTCCAGATTCTCAGACTGTTTAGAGAGGTAAACAACCACTGCTCCAGACTCTCAGACTGTGTAGAGAGGTAAACAACCACTGTCCCAGACTCTCAGACTGTGTAGAGAGGTAAACAACCACTGCTCCAGACTCTCAGACTGTTTAGAGAGGTAAACAACCACTGTCCCAGACTCTCAGACTGTGTAGAGAGGTAAACAACCACTGCTCCAGACTCTCAGACTGTGTAGAGAGGTAAACAACCACTGTCCCAGACTCTCAGACTGTGTAGAGAGGTAAACAACCACTGCTCCAGACTCTCAGACTGTTTAGAGAGGTAAACAACCACTGTCCCAGACTCTCAGACTGTGTAGAGAGGTAAACAACCACTGCTCCAGACTCTCAGACTGTGTAGAGAGGTAAACAACCACTGTCCCAGACTCTCAGACTGTGTAGAGAGGTAAACAACCACTGCTCCAGACTCTCAGACTGTGTAGAGAGGTAAACAACCACTGTCCCAGACTCTCAGACTGTGTAGAGAGGTAAACAACCACTGCTCCAGACTCTCAGACTGTGTAGAGAGGTAAACAACCACTGTCCCAGACTCTCAGACTGTGTAGAGAGGTAAACAACCACTGTCCCAGACTCTCAGACTGTGTAGAGAGGTAAACAACCACTGCTCCAGACTCTCAGACTGTGTAGAGAGGTAAAAAAAAAAAACACTGCTCCCAGACTGTGTAGAGAGGTCAACAAACATAGTTTTACTCTACAGTATGGCTGCGTTTCGATTCTTGGGACTTGCACACTTCCTGAAAATGCATTCAACAATGGTGGAAACTCCCTCCTAGCCAAGGCGTACACCAATCCAATGCTTTTAAATCCATTGCAGAAAGGGAAGTGTACACTTTGGGGAGGAGGGCAGAATGTAGCCTATGTCAGTACTGTACTAGAGCAACACAAAAAAAGTCTACATAGTTTTTTCCAACTGTTATAGACTCATGAATTTTATGACGATGAAGTATACCTATACATATGGAGACACAGAGGACATTTTAGGTTGTGGTGCTTTCTGAGACTTTGGCTGTGTTCGAGAGCATTAAAACTGTGACGTATCATGGGTGATATAAGACTGAGTAGTTCATTTTGATGCAAGGGGGTTTGGTACTAGTCTGTCTCTACACGACTTTAACGTCGGCTGCAACGCGCCCATTGGGTTTGTTTGAAGTTGCAGCTGACGGTGCAGGCGACTGCCGACAGACTGATCTACAACAACAAAAAACATTGCGTCATAAATAACTACTCATTATTATTTGTAGATCAGTCAGTCAAGTCACAATTTACACACAATGCATCACATTTTTTTATGCTCTCTAACATGGCCATTGTCTCTGTCTGTCTGTATGTACAGGGCAAACCCAAGACACGTCATTCTTTCCATGGGAGTTGGTTTTAGCAGTGTGATTATCTGGCTTCTGCCACCCTCTGCTGGCCATTTTGTAATAAAAAAAAAATCTGCCTGTATCTGATACACACTGCACAGAAACCATCATGTCAAAACAATTCAATTGAAGAAGAAAAAAATACAAAAAAATAAATCACAAGATATTGTTGAATTCATCCATATACAAGTTGTGCTCTTTGCTCTGTATCTGGGGTGGCAGGGTAGCCTAGTGGTTAGAGTGTTGGACTAGTGACCGGAAGGTTGCGAGTTCAAACCCCCGAAAACCTGACAAGGTACAAATCTGTCGTTCTGCAGTTAACCCACTGTTCCTAGGCTGTCATTGAAAATAAGAATTTGTTCTTAACTGACTTGCCTGGTAAAATAAATAATATCTCAGGGCTCACTATACTTCTACAGATATTTCCCATTACCCTTCTGTGTCACTGCAGGTATGATCCCAAAACAGACACATGGACCACGGTATCCTCTCTGAGTGTCCCCAGGGATGCTGTAGGTATCTGTCTGCTAGGAGACAGGCTATATGCTGTCGGAGGATACGATGGAACGTCCTACCTGAACAGTGTTGAGTCCTATGATGCACAGAACAATGAATGGACTGAGGTAACTTGAATCAGCCTGGTACAATTCCTTACTGTTAAAAATCTATTTTTAAAACAGACTGTATGACCTTTAATCAACCTGTACTGTATGTATCCAATAGGAGGTCAATCTCAACATCGGAAGGGCTGGAGCCTGTGTTGTAGTTGTGAGAATACCTTGAGGACTACAACTCCCTACAACGCCCTGGAATGACACACAGGAAACCGGATATGATGTCACCACTGATGTCGCTAAGAATATGTTTTTTTTTCTACTGTAAAGGCAAACCTATATTGCATTCCTCACAAACCATTGTTTCTATCAACAGTGATTTTCATTGTCCAAGGATTTTCTCTTTGATTCTGAGAATGTACTTTACCATATCTACGGATCAACAATCTACATAGTAGTGGTTAAAAAAGTAGGAAACTCTGCCACACTCTTGTTGATATGGTCTGTCAGAAAATAATGTTTTCTATATGATACAAAGAAAGAAATGACATTTAACCCATAAGAGTTGAAACCCTGTCTAAGCCAGGGGAGGGGGATTTTACGACCCATTTATGCCTGCTGTTAGCCAATACAAACGCATTGAATAACAGATTCACCACATGGAACAACAGACAGGATAGTCCCAAAACAAAATGTCCTGTATCTGTCTGTCCTGTATCTGAGAGATATAAGAAAGATCAGGAAGAATTAGGTTTTTGTTTTTTTAACATGTATTTAACCCCCTCCTTTCTATTTTTGTTGTTGCACTGAACAGTCTAAGCAGGTGGGGGGGGGGGGGGGGGGGGGGTCTACGAAGCTATATGGAATTGTTTTAAGAAGGTCATACCAAGGGTCATTTAGCTATTTTATTTAGAATTTTAAGACCCCTTGAAGTATCAAAAAATTATTAAAAAAAATAAAAATTGATTAACATTTTTTATTTGGCCTTACTGCTATTAGCCAAAACAAACATTGAAAAACAGATTCACTACATAGAACAAAAAAAAATCTAAAGGAAGTTTGTTCTGAAGTGTCTTTCCTATATCTTAGAGGTATAAGAAAGAAAAACATGTGTTATTTTTGGCACTGAACAGTCTCTATATACAGTATACTTCCAAACATTTTATTCAACTGATACCGGGGGACTTTCAGACGAGTCTTACGAGACATTTACGTGGTAATGAGAGTCTCACCTTTACACAGATGGGTTATATTAGTGTGTAGCCCAAACTGTTCGAATGCTACAGACAGCAGTTGGCAGATCGGCTGTACCGAGTTCAGAGAAGTCCTAAGAAACTTGTGCGGGTTTGTAGAGCCAAATGAAGAACACCATCATGTGTGTGAGAGTCTCATCCTTACATAGAGGGGTCATAATAGTTTGGACGTTGCATGAGATTTTGTGAAACAACATGTTTGTTTTTTTGGGGGGGGGGGGTCTCATGGTCTGACAAGCATCAGTCTAGCTCTGTCGAAATAGGTTAAACTGACCGATTTTGATTGGAGTTTGTTGTATTATGCTAATTAGATATCCGACAGGTGCAATTGATACTTTTACATTTATACAGTACCATTCTATATTTGTCTCATCACATATTAATATTTTTTTGATTCATATTCTAAAATATATATCTCTCTTTTAGCCAACTGGAAATGAATACCTCTCTGTTGATAACTGGTTCATTTCCTATCTGGACGAAGGTGCTCTGTACCAATGATTTCTACTCTTGGACAAACAGTTTTTTAAGAAAGACCACTGTGAATAATACTGAAGATGATGAGTTTGTAAAGTACAACACCGGGATGCTTTGTCAGACCAATTTGAGGAAGTTACTCATAATGGATATCGTTTTTTTTAGAAAGGAAAGAAATCTAAATGACATTTTTCAAAATGTTTTTTCTCTTCTTTTTGTTCTCTTGGAAGCTAAAAGTTTAAATGTTTTGTGTCATGTTTTAAAAATTAAGTTTACACAATCGTGAATATATAGATATATCATATTGATATTTCGCATTACTGTAAAGATTGTTTGCAAGTTTGTCAAAATTGCAGTCATCTTTATAACCTCACATCATTCCTAAACCATTATTGTCATCTCCAGATGTTGGTTTTTATTATTTTGGCATTCTAGTTAATATTACGTTGTAAATTAAACAATATGCCGTTCCTTTTTCCATTTGACTTATAAATATACTGTGGGCTGGTTTCCCAGACACAGATTAAGTCTAGTCTTGTACTAAGATACACTTTCAATGGAGAATCTCCATGAAACACATTTGTTTTTGTTTAGGCCTAGACCTCGGCTTTTATCTGTGTCTGGGAATCCGGCCCTGTATGACATTGAGAACATTACTAAAGCTTTGAGTTACTACGTTATCACCATGTGTACAGACTCTTTCACAACATGGCCTGTTGAGTTCATCTGTAACAACAGGACTTTATTCTGTTTACACTGAGGATCGTTCAGCTTGGAATATTACAAATATATTGACATGCTCTGAGGCCAAATGTAGATTTTTATCCTGATTTTTACACTGCGTACAGATCTAGAAATAAAACGACTTCATTGTCCTCTTTTGTGTCTGTATGTTGCCCTGGATATGAGTTTCTGCTATTTTTAGCCCCGTTCATACCTGGTATTTACAAGACTCCTTTCTCATGATTTTTTGTCAATATTCTGATTGTGCCCACATTTTTAGACAGGTGTAAACGATTAACAGACACATCTTCCTGACCACATGTGAAGACGGATCTAGACGGTGAAACCATTTAAATCAGAATGATCAAAATCATTGACAGGTGACACCATTGACATTTATGGCTTCAATGTCAAAAAAAATGAATAAATAAGTATTATTTAGAAAAATGTATCTGTTAAATGATTAGCATACAAGGAAATCTGGTCACAAAGCAGACACTGAATGGACAAGAGACACCTTTTAATACCATGTCTAGAGGTGACAATCCTTGATCAGATTAGTGATTGGATCATATTGATCAGATCAGGAAACCCACATGTTAGCGCAAGATGTAAACTACGCTTATGGGACAAGGTAGGAACCATGTTTCCCAGGGAAGGTATCTGTGTCATTATGGCGTCTGTGACAGCAGTTTAAAGTAGTACATTTTGTTCCTCTTTTGTGTTTGAAAAAAAAGTGTAAGTGGGGTCCAAGCACCTCCCTTCAGGTGATTGTCTTTCAGTTGTACGTCAGATACTTTTGACAAGGAAACCAATTTAAAGGGCAAATTATTTTTTTCTGGGGGAAATGTAGGACCTTAATTTGATCATTTCTTTCTCTGCAGGAAAATGTACAAGTTGGAGTGTATTTGATGCTTAAAAAAAAGCTTTTGAAGTTTGTAATTTCCACTTTGAAAACTCATTGTTATCAAATCAAATCAAAGTTCATTTGTCACGTGCGCCCTAACCAACAGTGCAATTTGTAAGTAAAACATAGATATTAGGTGAACAATAGATAAGTAGGAAAATAAAAAAACAACAGTAAAAAGACAGTGGAAATAACAGTAGCAAGGCTATATACAGTAGAGAGGCTATATACAGTAGAGAGGCTATATACAGTAGAGAGGCTATATACAGTAGCAAGGCTATTTACAGTAGAGGCTATATACAGTAGAGAGGCTATATACAGTAGCGAGGCTATATACAGTAGAGGCTATATACAGTAGAGGCTATATACAGTAGAGGCTATATACAGTAGAGGCTATATACAGTAGAGGCTATTTACAGTAGAGGCTATATACAGTAGAGAGGCTATATACAGTAGCGAGGCTATATACAGTAGAGAGGCTGTATACAGTAGAGGGGCTATATACAGTAGAGAGGCTATATACAGTAGAGAGGCTATATACAGTAGAGAGGCTATATACAGTAGAGAGGCTATATACAGTAGAGGGGCTATATACAGTAGAGAGGCTATATACAGTAGAGAGGCTATATACAGTAGAGAGGCTATATACAGTAGAGAGGCTATATACAGTAGAGGGGCTATATACAGTAGAGAGGCTATATACAGTAGAGAGGCTATATACAGTAGCAAGGCTATTTACAGTAGAGAGGCTATATACAGTAGAGAGGCTATATACAGTAGCGAGGCTATATACAGTAGAGAGGCTGTATACAGTAGAGGGGCTATATACAGTAGAGAGGCTATATACAGTAGAGAGGCTATATACAGTAGCAAGGCTATTTACAGTAGAGAGGCTATATACAGTAGGGAGGCTATATACAGTAGAGAGGCTATATACAGTAGAGAGGCTATATACAGTAGGGAGGCTATATACAGTAGAGAGGCTATTTACAGTAGAGAGGCTATATACAGTAGAGAGGCTATATACAGTAGGGAGGCTATATACAGTAGGGAGGCTATATACAGTAGGGAGGCTATATACAGTAGAGAGGCTATTTACAGTAGAGAGGCTATATACAGTAGAGAGGCTATATACAGTAGGGAGGCTATATACAGTAGGGAGGCTATATACAGTAGGGAGGCTATATACAGTAGGGAGGCTGTATACAGTAGAGGGGCTATATACAGTAGAGGGGCTATATACAGTAGAGAGGCTGTATACAGTAGAGAGGCTATATACAGTAGAGGGGCTATATACAGTAGAGAGGCTATATACAGTAGGGAGGCTATATACAGTAGAGAGGCTATATACAGTAGGGAGGCTATATGCAGTAGAGGGGCTATATACAGTAGAGGGGCTATATACAGTAGAGAGGCTGTATACAGTAGAGAGGCTGTAGACAGTAGGGAGGCTATATACAGTAGGGAGGCTATATACAGTAGGGAGGCTATATACAGTAGCAAGGCTATATACAGTAGAGAGGCTATATACAGTAGGGAGGCTATATACAGTAGGGAGGCTATATACAGTAGGGAGGCTATTTACAGTAGGGAGGCTATATACAGTAGAGAGGCTATATACAGTAGGGAGGCTATATACAGTAGAGAGGCTATATACAGTAGGGAGGCTATATACAGTAGAGAGGCTATATACAGTAGGGAGGCTATATACAGTAGGGTGGCTATATACAGTAGGGAGGCTATATACAGTAGAGAGGATATATACAGTAGAGAGGCTATATACAGTAGGGAGGCTATATACAGTAGGGAGGCTATTTACAGTAGAGAGGCTATATACAGTAGGGAGGCTATATACAGTAGGGAGGCTATATACAGTAGGGAGGCTATTTACAGTAGGGAGGCTATATACAGTAGGGAGGCTATATACAGTAGGGAGGCTATATACAGTAGGGAGGCTATATACAGTAGGGAGGCTATATACAGTAGAGAGGCTATATACAGTAGGGAGGCTATATACAGTAGCAAGGCTATATACAGTAGAGGGGCTATATACAGTAGGGAGGCTATATACAGTAGGGAGGCTATATACAGTAGGGAGGCTATATACAGTAGAGAGGCTATATACAGTAGGGAGGCTATATACAGTAGGGAGGCTATATACAGTAGGGAGGCTATATACAGTAGGGAGGCTATATACAGTAGAGAGGCTATACACAGTAGGGAGGCTATATACAGTAGGGAGGCTATTTACAGTAGAGAGGCTATATACAGTAGGGAGGCTATATACAGTAGGGAGGCTATATACAGTAGGGAGGCTATATACAGTAGAGAGGCTATTTACAGTAGCAAGGCTATATACAGTAGGGAGGCTATATACAGTAAAGAGGCTATTTACAGTAGCAAGGCTATATACAGTAGGGAGGCTATATACAGTAAAGAGGCTATTTACAGTAGCAAGGCTATATACAGTAGCAAGGCTATATACAGTAGGGAGGCTATATACAGTAGGGAGGCTATATACAGTAGGGAGGCTATATACAGTAAAGAGGCTATTTACAGTAGCAAGGCTATATACAGTAGCAAGGCTATATACAGTAGGGAGGCTATATACAGTAGGGAGGCTATATACAGTAGGGAGGCTATATACAGTAGGGAGGCTATTTACAGTAGAGAGGCTATATACAGTAGGGAGGCTATATACAGTAGAGAGGCTATTTACATTAGAGAGGCTATATACAGTAGGGAGGCTATATACAGTAGAGAGGCTATTTACAGTAGAGAGGCTATTTACAGTAGAGAGGCTACATACAGTAGAGAGGCTATTTACAGTAGAGAGGCTATTTACAGTAGAGAGGCTATATACAGTAGAGGGGCTATATACAGTAGAGAGGCTATATACAGTAAAGAGGCTATATACAGTAGAGAGGCTTTATACAGTAGAGAGGATATTTACAGTAGAGAGGCTATATACAGTAGAGGGGATATATACAGTAGAGAGGCTATATACAGTAGAGAGGCTGTATACAGTAGAGAGGCTATATACAGTAGAGAGGCTATATACAGTAGAGAGGCTGTATACAGTAGAGAGGCTATATACAGTAGAGAGGCTGTATACAGTAGAGGGGCTATATACAGTAGAGGGGCTATATACAGTAGAGAGGCTATATACAGTAGAGAGGCTGTATACAGTAGAGAGGCTATATACAGTAGAGAGGCTGTATACAGTAGAGAGGCAATATACAGTAGAGAGGCTATATACAGTAGGGAGGCTATATACAGTAGGGAGGCTATTTACAGTAGAGAGGCTATATACAGTAGGGAGGCTATATACAGTATGGAGGCTATTTACAGTAGAGAGGCTATATACAGTAGGGAGGCTATATACAGTAGAGAGGCTATTTACAGTAGAGAGGCTATTTACAGTAGAGAGGCTATATACAGTAGGGAGGCTATATACAGTAGGGAGGCTATTTACAGTAGAGAGGCTATATACAGTAGGGAGGCTATATACAGTAGGGAGGCTATATACAGTAGGGAGGCTATTTACAGTAGGGAGGCTATATACAGTAGGGAGGCTATATACAGTAGGGAGGCTATATACAGTAGGGAGGCTATATACAGTAGGGAGGCTATATACAGTAGAGAGGCTATATACAGTAGGGAGGCTATATACAGTAGCAAGGCTATATACAGTAGAGGGGCTATATACAGTAGGGAGGCTATATACAGTAGGGAGGCTATATACAGTAGGGAGGCTATATACAGTAGAGAGGCTATATACAGTAGGGAGGCTATATACAGTAGGGAGGCTATATACAGTAGGGAGGCTATATACAGTAGGGAGGCTATATACAGTAGAGAGGCTATACACAGTAGGGAGGCTATATACAGTAGGGAGGCTATTTACAGTAGAGAGGCTATATACAGTAGGGAGGCTATATACAGTAGGGAGGCTATATACAGTAGGGAGGCTATATACAGTAGAGAGGCTATTTACAGTAGCAAGGCTATATACAGTAGGGAGGCTATATACAGTAAAGAGGCTATTTACAGTAGCAAGGCTATATACAGTAGGGAGGCTATATACAGTAAAGAGGCTATTTACAGTAGCAAGGCTATATACAGTAGCAAGGCTATATACAGTAGGGAGGCTATATACAGTAGGGAGGCTATATACAGTAGGGAGGCTATATACAGTAAAGAGGCTATTTACAGTAGCAAGGCTATATACAGTAGGGAGGCTATATACAGTAGGGAGGCTATATACAGTAGGGAGGCTATATACAGTAGGGAGGCTATTTACAGTAGAGAGGCTATATACAGTAGGGAGGCTATATACAGTAGAGAGGCTATTTACAGTAGAGAGGCTATATACAGTAGGGAGGCTATATACAGTAGAGAGGCTATTTACAGTAGAGAGGCTATTTACAGTAGAGAGGCTACATACAGTAGAGAGGCTATTTACAGTAGAGAGGCTATTTACAGTAGAGAGGCTATATACAGTAGAGGGGCTATATACAGTAGAGAGGCTATATACAGTAAAGAGGCTATATACAGTAGAGAGGCTTTATACAGTAGAGAGGATATTTACAGTAGAGAGGCTATATACAGTAGAGGGGATATATACAGTAGAGAGGCTATATACAGTAGAGAGGCTGTATACAGTAGAGAGGCTATATACAGTAGAGAGGCTATATACAGTAGAGAGGCTGTATACAGTAGAGAGGCTATATACAGTAGAGAGGCTGTATACAGTAGAGGGGCTATATACAGTAGAGGGGCTATATACAGTAGAGAGGCTGTATACAGTAGAGAGGCTATATACAGTAGAGAGGCTGTATACAGTAGAGAGGCAATATACAGTAGAGAGGCTATATACAGTAGGGAGGCTATATACAGTAGGGAGGCTATTTACAGTAGAGAGGCTATATACAGTAGGGAGGCTATATACAGTAGGGAGGCTATTTACAGTAGAGAGGCTATATACAGTAGGGAGGCTATATACAGTAGAGAGGCTATTTACAGTAGAGAGGCTATTTACAGTAGAGAGGCTATATACAGTAGAGAGGCTATTTACAGTAGAGAGGCTATTTACAGTAGAGAGGCTATATACAGTAGAGGGGCTATATACAGTAGAGAGGCTATATACAGTAAAGAGGCTATATACAGTAGAGAGGCTTTATACAGTAGAGAGGCTATTTACAGTAGAGAGGCTATATACAGTAGAGGGGATATATACAGTAGAGAGGCTATATACAGTAGAGAGGCTGTATACAGTAGAGATGCTATATACAGTAGAGAGGCTTTATACATTAGAGAGGCTATATACAGTAGAGGGGCTATATACAGTAGAGGGGCTATATACAGTAGAGAGGCTATATACAGTAGAGAGGCTGTATACAGTAGAGAGGCTATATACAGTAGAGAGGCTATATACAGTAGAGGGGATATATACAGTAGAGAGGCTACATACAGTAGAGAGGCTGTATACAGTAGAGAGGCTATATACAGTAGAGAGGCTATATACAGTAGAGAGGCTATATACAGTAGAGGGGCTATATACAGTAGAGGGGCTATATACAGTAGAGAGGCTATATACAGTAGAGAGGCTGTATACAGTAGAGAGGCTATATACAGTAGAGAGGCTATATACAGTAGAGAGGCTGTATACAGTAGAGAGGCTATATACAGTAGAGAGGCTTTATACATTAGAGAGGCTATATACAGTAGAGAGGCTATATACAGTAGAGAGGCTGTATACAGTAGAGAGGCTATATACAGTAGAGAGGTATATATACAGTAGAGAGGCAACATACAGTAGAGAGGTTATATACAGTAGAGAGGCTATATACAGTAGAGAGGCTGTATACAGTAGCGAGGCTATATACAGTAGAGAGGCTATATACAGTAGAGAGGTCATATACAGTAGCGAGGCTATATACAGTAGCGAGGCTGTAGACAGTAGCGAGGCTATATACAGTAGAGAGGCTATATACAGTAGAGGCTATATACAGTAGAGAGGCTATATACAGTAGAGAGGCTGTAGACAGTAGCGAGGCTATATACAGTAGAGAGACTATATACAGTAGAGGCTATATACAGTAGAGAGGCTATATACAGTAGAGGCTATATACAGTAGCGAGGCTATATACAGTAGAGGCTATATACAGTAGAGGCTATATACAGTAGGGAGGCTATATACAGTAGAGAGGCTATATACAGTAGAGGCTATATACAGTAGGGAGGCTATATACAGTAGAGAGGCTATATACAGTAGAGGCTATATACAGTAGAGAGGCTATATACAGTAGAGGCTATATACAGTAGCGAGGCTATATACAGTAGAGGCTATATACAGTAGAGGCTATATACAGTAGGGAGGCTATAACAGTAGAGAGGCTATAACAGTAGAGAGGCTATACAAGTAGCAAGGCTATAACAGTAGCGAGGCTATATATAGGCACTGGTTAGTCAGGCTGATTGAGGTAGTATGTACATGTAGATATGGTTAAAGTGACTATGTATATATGATGAACAGAGAGTAGCAGTAGCGTAAAAGAGGGTTTGGCGGGTGGTGGGTTGAGGGACACAATGTAGATAGTCCGGCTAGCAAATGTGTCATTGACCGGTTAGCCGGGCAAATTGAGGTAGTATGTACATGTAGGTATGGTTAAAGTGACTATGTATATATGATAAACAGAGTAGGAAGGTGTTCCTAATGTTTTGTATAATCAGTGTATGTTTAGATGGAAACCACCCTAGTACAGGATAACACCAGTTATTCCTAGCTGTTACTTGAACCAAAAAAACAGCATCAATCCATAATAGGAATGAGAATATATGAAAAATGAAACAATTCTCCTTGACGTCGACCGATGATGATTTTTCAACACCAAATACCGATTATTGGAGGACCAATATTTGTAATAATGACAATTACAACAATACTGAATGAACACTTATTTAAACTTAATATAATACATCAATAAAATCAATTTAGCCTCAAATAAATACTGAAACATGTTCAATTTGGTTTAAATAATGCAAAAACAAAGTGTTGGAGAAGAACGTAAAAGTGTAATATGTGCTGTGTAAGAAAGCTAACGTTTCAGTTCCTTGCTCAGAACATGAGAAGATATGAAAGCTGGTGGTTCCTTTTAACATGAGTCTTCAATATTCCCAGGTAATACGTTTTAGGTTGTAGTTATTATAGGACTATTTCCCTCTATACCATTTGTATTCCATTAACCTTTGACTATTGGATGTTCTTACAGGCACTTTAGTATTGCCAGTGTAACAGTATAGCTTCCGTCCCTCTCCTCACTCCTACCTGGGCTCGAACCAGGAACGCATCGACAACCGCCACCCTTGAAGCAGCGTTACCCATGCAGAGCAAGGGGAACAACTACTCCAAGTCTCAGAGCGAGTGACGTTTGAAACGCTATTAGCTCGCACCCCGCTAACTAGATAGCCATTTCACATCGGTTACACCAGCCTAATCTCGGGAGTTGATAGGCTTGAAGTCATAAACAGCGCAGTGCTTGAAGCGCAGTGAAGAGCTGCTGTCAAAACGCACGAACGTGCTGTTTGAATGAATGCTTATGAGCCTGCTGGTGCCTACCACCGCTCAGTCAGACTGCTCTATCAAATCATAGACTTAATTATAACATAGTAACACACAGAAATACGAGCCTTGGGTCATTAATATGGTAGAATCCGGAAACGATCATTTCGAAAACAAAACGTTTATTCTTTCAGTGAAATACGGAACCGTTCCGTATTTTATCTAACGTTAGTCTAAATATTCCTGTTACACTGCACAACCTTCAATGTTTTGTCATAATTACATAAAATTCAGGCAAATTAGTTCGCAACGAGCCAGGTGGCCCAAACTGTTGCATATACCCTGACTCTGCGAGCAATGAACGCAAGAGAAGTGACACAATTTCACCTGGTTAATATTGCCTGCTAACCTGGATTTCTTTTAGCTAAATACGGAGGTTTAAAAATATATACTTCGTTGTATTGATTTTAAGAAAGGCATTGGTGTTTATGGTTAGGTACACATTGGAGCAACGACAGTCTTTTTTCGCGAATGCGCACCGCATCGATTATATGCAATGCAGGACACGCTAGATTAACTAGTAATATCATCAACCATGTGTAGTTAACTAGTGATTATGATTGATTGATTGATCGTTTTTTATAAGATAAGTTTAATGCTAGCTCCTCATGAGGCAGGTGGTTAGAGTTGGACTAGTCAACCGAAAGGTTGCAAGTTCAAATCCCCAAGCTGACAAGGTACAAATCTGTCGTTCTGCCCCTGAACAGGCAGTTAACCCACTGTTCCTAGACCAGTTAACCCACTGTTCCTAGACCAGTTAACCCACTGTTCCTAGGCCGTCATTGAAAATAAGAATGTGTTCTAAACTGACTTGCCTAGTTAAATAAATGTTAACTAAATGTTAAACAATTCGGCCAAATCGATGTCCAAAAATACCAACTTCCGATTGTTATGAGAACTTGAAATCGGCCCCAATTAATCTGCCATTCCGATTAATCAGTCGACCTCTAGACTACAGTATCTGTGTACTTGTCACCTATTTCTTTTTTCTAGTTTGAAAGAGGTCTCCGATAACAGTCATTTATGTATGAAAGGTTTGTTCTACAACATTTTTTGCATATGAAAAATGCTCTGAAAGCTGAAAGCACTCCTGAAGTACTCTGTCTCTTTGAACACTCCATGTGCTCAGACTAGCCATTCTACACAGGCAGGAAGACATCCATTTATCTGCTTTGTCTTTAAAAGAAACTGTTTCTGGATTGCGAAGATGGTGTTTATTATGATGTCGTTGTTGTCTGTAAACACATGTAAGAGCTCTCTGTAATATTGAGTGGTTCTCTGTAATATCGACATGAATAGTGCTCTCCAAATGCGCTCCAGATGTTGGTGTTATATTTTAAAGCACCAGTAGAGGGCACTGTTGTATTGTGGAGGACTTGCTGATACAGACCCACTGCAGACTGGGGAAATCAAAGATCCCAGTCTACCACTACTGTTAGCAAGAAACGTCAACCTGAATTAAGTGAACCAAGGACAAAAGTTTCAGCTAATAACCCTGCATAATTATTGAGGTACTGTGATGAAATATTAGGAAATTGGATGCTACGTTTTTTGAGTTTTTAAATGAGCCTCTTACTGAGTTATAAGAATTATAACTCAAAGCCAAGTTAAATTTGGACTGGATAGATCTAGCACATCTGGTATGGAAGAGATCCTAAACAGATATCACACTCTATAGCTTTTACTGATGTCCTTTAGCACAGGCTTCCAATTTCAAGTGCTAATTCCAACTTCACCCCCAAAAATCCTTGACGCATGCAATCTATATGTTTATCTTGTTGAATGGAGACATTACTAATATGTACAATATGTTTTAGCTCTAATTCTACTTCAACAAACAGGTGGTCTGAAAGGCTTTAAGCCCTTAAAGCCTTTACAAAGACATGGGAATCACTGACACATTCACACTGACATTTGAGATTTTTTGAGCCACAGATTTCAACTCTTTTCGTCAATATGATACATAAAAGGGAAGAAAAAAACGCCCATCTTGATATTGACATATTGTGAAGTTGACCAATGTCAAAAAAATACCTATCAAACACAGCGTGTGTTTATTTCTCAAAGAGAAAGGAGGAGAGAAAATGGATAAGAAATCACAGTGGTGTAGAGTGTGGTGGTCATGTTGGCATCACAACACATGGAGCAGATGGGGGGGGGGGACCCATCTATATTCATGGTCTCTGTGATGTGATGGAGATCTTCATATTCATGAATAAAGGACTTGAAGAAAATCCCATCTGATGAAGAGGGCTGGAGGAGAACTAGATGCCAAGCAGTGCTTTTCTGTCTGTAATGTGCTGCCTTAAAATACATATTAGCAAAGCATCACATCATGTTGGATATCAGAATAAAGCATCACATCATGTTGGATATCAGAATAAAGCATCACATCATGTTGGATATCAGAATAAAGCATCACATCATGTTGGATATCAGAATAAAGCATCACATCATGTTGGATATCAGAATAAAGCATCACATCATGTTGGATATCAGAATAAAGCATCACATCATGTAGGATATCAGTCAGAATAAAGCATCACATCATGTTGGATATCAGAATAAAGCATCACATCATGTTGGATATCAGAATAAAGCATCACATCATGTTGGATATCAGAATAAAGCATCACATCATGTAGGATATCAGAATAAAGCATCACATCATGTAGGATATCAGTCAGAATAAAGCATCACATCATGTTGGATATCGGTCAGAATAAAGCATCACATCATGTTGGATATCAGAATAAAGCATCACATCATGTAGGATATCAGTCAGAATAAAGCATCACATCATGTTGGATATCAGTCAGAATAAAGCATCACATCATGTTGGATATCGGTCAGAATAAATGATCACATCATGTTGGATATCAGTCAGAATAAAGCATCACATCATGTTGGATATCAGAATAAAGCATCACATCATGTTGGATATCAGAATAAAGCATCACATCATGTAGGATATCGGTCAGAATAAAGCATCACATCATGTAGGATATCAGAATAAAGCATCACATCATGTTGGATATCAGAATAAAGCATCACATCATGTTGGATATCAGAATAAAGCATCACATCATGTAGGACATCAGAATAAAGCATCACATCATGTAGGATATCGGTCAGAATAAAGCATCACATCATGTAGGATATCAGAATAAAGCATCACATCATGTTGGATATCAGAATAAAGCATCATATCATGTAGGATATCAGAATAAAGCATCACATCATGTTGGATATCGGTCAGAATAAAGCATCACATCATGTTGGATATCGGTCAGAATAAAGCATCACATCATGTTGGATATCGGTCAGAATAAAGCATCACATCATGTAGGATATCAGAATAAAGCATCACATCATGTTGGATATCAGTCAGAATAAAGCATCACATCATGTAGGATATCAGTCAGAATAAAGCATCACATCATGTTGGATATCAGTCAGAATAAAGCATCACATCATGTTGGATATCGGTCAGAATAAAGCATCACATCATGTTGGATATCGGTCAGAATAAAGCATCACATCATGTTGGATATCGGTCAGAATAAAGCATCACATCATGTAGGATATCAGAATAAAGCATCACATCATGTTGGATATCGGTCAGAATAAAGCATCACATCATGTAGTATATCAGAATAAAGCATCACATCATGTAGGATATCAGTCAGAATAAAGCATCACATCATGTTGGATATCAGTCAGAATAAAGCATCACATCATGTTGGATATCAGAATAAAGCATCACATCATGTTGGATATCAGAATAAAGCATCACATCATGTAGGATATCGGTCAGAATAAAGCATCACATCATGTTGGATATCAGAATAAAGCATCACATCATGTAGGATATCAGTCAGAATAAAGCATCACATCATGTTGGATATCAGTCAGAATAAAGCATCACATCATGTTGGATATCGGTCAGAATAAAGCATCACATCATGTAGGATATCAGTCAGAATAAAGCATCACATCATGTTGGATATCAGTCAGAATAAAGCATCACATCATGTTGGATATCAGAATAAAGCATCACATCATGTTGGATATCGGTCAGAATAAAGCATCACATCATGTTGGATATCAGAATAAAGCATCACATCATGTAGGATATCAGTCAGAATAAAGCATCACATCATGTTGGATATCGGTCAGAATAAAGCATCACATCATGTAGGATATCAGTCAGAATAAAGCATCACATCATGTAGGATATCAGTCAGAATAAAGCATCACATCATGTTGGATATCAGAATAAAGCATCACATCATGTTGGATATCGGTCAGAATAAAGCATCACATCATGTTGGATATCGGTCAGAATAAAGCATCACATCATGTAGGATATCAGAATAAAGCATCACATCATGTTGGATATCAGAATAAAGCATCACATCATGTTGGATATCAGAATAAAGCATCACATCATGTTGGATATCAGAATAAAGCATCACATCATGTTGGATATCAGAATAAAGCATCACATCATGTTGGATATCAGAATAAAGCATCACATCATGTAGGATATCAGAATAAAGCATCATATCATGTAGGATATCAGTCAGAATAAAGCATCACATCATGTTGGATATCGGTCAGAATAAAGCATCACATCATGTTGGATATCAGAATAAAGCATCACATCATGTTGGATATCAGTCAGAATAAAGCATCACATCATGTAGGATATCGGTCAGAATAAAGCATCACATCATGTAGGATATCAGTCAGAATAAAGCATCACATCATGTTGGATATCAGTCAGAATAAAGCATCACATCATGTTGGATATCGGTCAGAATAAGCATCACATCATGTTGGATATCAGTCAGAATAAAGCATCACATCATGTTGGATATCAGAATAAAGCATCACATCATGTTGGATATCAGAATAAAGCATCACATCATGTAGGATATCGGTCAGAATAAAGCATCACATCATGTAGGATATCAGAATAAAGCATCACATCATGTTGGATATCAGAATAAAGCATCACATCATGTTGGATATCAGAATAAAGCATCACATCATGTAGGACATCAGAATAAAGCATCACATCATGTAGGATATCGGTCAGAATAAAGCATCACATCATGTAGGATATCAGAATAAAGCATCACATCATGTTGGATATCAGAATAAAGCATCATATCATGTAGGATATCAGAATAAAGCATCACATCATGTTGGATATCGGTCAGAATAAAGCATCACATCATGTTGGATATCGGTCAGAATAAAGCATCACATCATGTTGGATATCGGTCAGAATAAAGCATCACATCATGTAGGATATCAGAATAAAGCATCACATCATGTTGGATATCAGTCAGATTAAAGCATCACATCATGTAGGATATCAGTCAGAATAAAGCATCACATCATGTTGGATATCAGTCAGAAAAAAGCATCACATCATGTTGGATATCGGTCAGAATAAAGCATCACATCATGTTGGATATCGGTCAGAATAAAGCATCACATCATGTTGGATATCGGTCAGAATAAAGCATCACATCATGTAGGATATCAGAATAAAGCATCACATCATGTTGGATATCGGTCAGAATAAAGCATCACATCATGTAGTATATCAGAATAAAGCATCACATCATGTAGGATATCAGTCAGAATAAAGCATCACATCATGTTGGATATCAGTCAGAATAAAGCATCACATCATGTTGGATATCAGAATAAAGCATCACATCATGTTGGATATCAGAATAAAGCATCACATCATGTAGGATATCGGTCAGAATAAAGCATCACATCATGTTGGATATCAGAATAAAGCATCACATCATGTAGGATATCAGTCAGAATAAAGCATCACATCATGTTGGATATCAGTCAGAATAAAGCATCACATCATGTTGGATATCGGTCAGAATAAAGCATCACATCATGTAGGATATCAGTCAGAATAAAGCATCACATCATGTTGGATATCAGTCAGAATAAAGCATCACATCATGTTGGATATCAGAATAAAGCATCACATCATGTTGGATATCGGTCAGAATAAAGCATCACATCATGTTGGATATCAGAATAAAGCATCACATCATGTAGGATATCAGTCAGAATAAAGCATCACATCATGTTGGATATCGGTCAGAATAAAGCATCACATCATGTAGGATATCAGAATAAAGCATCACATCATGTTGGATATCGGTCAGAATAAAGCATCACATCATGTAGGATATCAGTCAGAATAAAGCATCACATCATGTAGGATATCAGTCAGAATAAAGCATCACATCATGTTGGATATCAGAATAAAGCATCACATCATGTTTGATATCGGTCAGAATAAAGCATCACATCATGTTGGATATCGGTCAGAATAAAGCATCACATCATGTAGGATATCAGAATAAAGCATCACATCATGTTGGATATCAGAATAAAGCATCACATCATGTTGGATATCAGAATAAAGCATCACATCATGTTGGATATCAGAATAAAGCATCACATCATGTTGGATATCAGTCAGAATAAAGCATCACATCATGTAGGATATCAGTCAGAATAAAGCATCAAATCATGTAGGATATCAGTCAGAATAAAGCATCACATCATGTTGGATATCAGTCAGAATAAAGCATCACATCATGTTGGATATCAGAATAAAGCATCACATCATGTTGGATATCAGAATAAAGCATCACATCATGTAGGATATCAGAATAAAGCATCACATCATGTTGAATATCGGTCAGAATAAAGCATCACATCATGTTGGATATCGGTCAGAATAAAGCATCACATCATGTTGGATATCGGTCAGAATAAAGCATCACATCATGTAGGATATCAGAATAAAGCATCACATCATGTTGGATATCGGTCAGAATAAAGCATCACATCATGTTGGATATCATTCAGAATAAAGCATCACATCATGTTGGATATCGGTCAGAATAAAGCATCACATCATGTTGGATATCGGTCAGAATAAAGCATCACATCATGTTGGATATCGGTCAGAATAAAGCATCACATCATGTTGGATATCAGAATAACGCATCACATCATGTTGGATATCAGAATAAAGCATCACATCATGTAGGATATCGGTCAGAATAAAGCATCACATCATGTTGGATATCAGAATAAAGCATCACATCATGTAGGATATCAGTCAGAATAAAGCATCACATCATGTTGGATATCAGTCAGAATAAAGCATCACATCATGTTGGATATCGGTCAGAATAAAGCATCACATCATGTTGGATATCAGAATAAAGCATCACATCATGTTGGATATCAGAATAAAGCATCACATCATGTTGGATATCAGAATAAACCATCACATCATGTAGGATATCGGTCAGAATAAAGCATCACATCATGTTGGATATCAGAATAAAGCATCACATCATGTAGGATATCAGTCAGAATAAAGCATCACATCATGTTGGATATCAGTCAGAATAAAGCATCACATCATGTTGGATATCGGTCAGAATAAAGCATCACATCATGTTGGATATCAGAATAAAGCATCACATCATGTAGGATATCAGTCAGAATAAAGCATCACATCATGTTGGATATCAGAATAAAGCATCACATCATGTTGGATATCAGAATAAAGCATCACATCATGTTGGATATCAGAATAAACCATCACATCATGTAGGATATCGGTCAGAATAAAGCATCACATCATGTTGGATATCAGAATAAAGCATCACATCATGTAGGATATCAGTCAGAATAAAGCATCACATCATGTTGGATATCAGTCAGAATAAAGCATCACATCATGTTGGATATCGGTCAGAATAAAGCATCACATCATGTTGGATATCAGAATAAAGCATCACATCATGTAGGATATCAGTCAGAATAAAGCATCACATCATGTTGGATATCGGTCAGAATAAAGCATCACATCATGTAGGATATCAGAATAAAGCATCACATCATGTTGGATATCGGTCAGAATAAAGCATCACATCATGTAGGATATCGGTCAGAATAAAGCATCACATCATGTAGGATATCAGAATAAAGCATCACATCATGTTGGATATCAGAATAAAGCATCACATCATGTTGGATATCAGAATAAACCATCACATCATGTAGGATATCGGTCAGAATAAAGCATCACATCATGTTGGATATCAGAATAAAGCATCACATCATGTAGGATATCAGTCAGAATAAAGCATCACATCATGTCGGATATCAGTCAGAAGATAGCATCACATCATGTTGGATATCGGTCAGAATAAAGCATCACATCATGTTGGATATCAGAATAAAGCATCACATCATGTAGGATATCAGTCAGAATAAAGCATCACATCATGTTGGATATCAGTCAGAATAAAGCATCACATCATGTTGGATATCAGAATAAAGCATCACATCATGTTGGATATCGGTCAGAATAAAGCATCACATCATGTTGGATATCAGAATAAAGCATCACATCATGTAGGATATCAGTCAGAATAAAGCATCACATCATGTTGGATATCGGTCAGAATAAAGCATCACATCATGTAGGATATCAGAATAAAGCATCACATCATGTTGGATATCGGTCAGAATAAAGCATCACATCATGTAGGATATCGGTCAGAATAAAGCATCACATCATGTAGGATATCAGAATAAAGCATCACATCATGTTGGATATCAGAATAAAGCATCACATCATGTTGGATATCAGAATAAAGCATCACATCATGTTGGATATCAGAATAAAGCATCACATCATGTAGGATATCGGTCAGAATAAAGCATCACATCATGTTGGATATCAGAATAAAGCATCACATCATGTAGGATATCAGTCAGAATGAAGCATCAAATCATGTAGGATATCAGTCAGAATAAAGCATCACATCATGTTGGATATCAGTCAGAATAAAGCATCACATCATGTTGGATATCAGAATAAAGCATCACATCATGTTGGATATCAGTCAGAATAAAACATCACATCATGTTGGATATCGGTCAGAATAAAGCATCACATCATGTTGGATATCAGTCAGAATAAAGCATCACATCATGTTGGATATCGGTCAGAATAAAGCATCACATCATGTTGGATATCGGTCAGAATAAAGCATTACATCATGTAGGATATCAGAATAAAGCATCACATCATGTTGGATATCAGAATAAAGCATCACATCATGTTGGATATCAGAATAAAGCATCACATCATGTTGGATATCAGAATAAAGCATCACATCATGTTGGATATCAGTCAGAATAAAGCATCACATCATGTAGGATATCAGTCAGAATAAAGCATCAAATCATGTAGGATATCAGTCAGAATAAAGCATCACATCATGTTGGATATCAGTCAGAATAAAGCATCACATCATGTTGGATATCAGAATAAAGCATCACATCATGTTGGATATCAGAATAAAGCATCACATCATGTAGGATATCAGAATAAAGCATCACATCATGTTGGATATCGGTCAGAATAAAGCATCACATCATGTTGGATATCGGTCAGAATAAAGCATCACATCATGTTGGATATCGGTCAGAATAAAGCATCACATCATGTAGGATATCAGAATAAAGCATCACATCATGTTGGATATCGGTCAGAATAAAGCATCACATCATGTAGGATATCAGTCAGAATAAAGCATCACATCATGTTGGATATCATTCAGAATAAAGCATCACATCATGTTGGATATCGGTCAGAATAAAGCATCACATCATGTTGGATATCGGTCAGAATAAAGCATCACATCATGTTGGATATCGGTCAGAATAAAGCATCACATCATGTAGGATATCAGAATAAAGCATCACATCATGTTGGATATCGGTCAGAATAAAGCATCACATCATGTTGGATATCGGTCAGAATAAAGCATCACATCATGTAGGATATCAGAATAAAGCATCACATCATGTTGGATATCGGTCAGAATAAAGCATCACATCATGTAGGATATCAGTCAGAATAAAGCATCACATCATGTTGGATATCAGTCAGAATAAAGCATCACATCATGTTGGATATCAGAATAAAGCATCACATCATGTTGGATATCAGAATAAAGCATCACATCATGTAGGATATCGGTCAGAATAAAGCATCACATCATGTTGGATATCAGAATAAAGCATCACATCATGTAGGATATCAGTCAGAATAAAGCATCACATCATGTTGGATATCAGTCAGAATAAAGCATCACATCATGTTGGATATCGGTCAGAATAAAGCATCACATCATGTTGGATATCAGAATAAAGCATCACATCATGTTGGATATCAGAATAAAGCATCACATCATGTTGGATATCAGAATAAACCATCACATCATGTAGGATATCGGTCAGAATAAAGCATCACATCATGTTGGATATCAGAATAAAGCATCACATCATGTAGGATATCAGTCAGAATAAAGCATCACATCATGTTGGATATCAGTCAGAATAAAGCATCACATCATGTTGGATATCGGTCAGAATAAAGCATCACATCATGTTGGATATCAGAATAAAGCATCACATCATGTAGGATATCAGTCAGAATAAAGCATCACATCATGTTGGATATCAGTCAGAATAAAGCATCACATCATGTTGGATATCAGAATAAAGCATCACATCATGTTGGATATCGGTCAGAATAAAGCATCACATCATGTTGGATATCAGAATAAAGCATCACATCATGTAGGATATCGGTCAGAATAAAGCATCACATCATGTTGGATATCAGAATAAAGCATCACATCATGTAGGATATCAGTCAGAATAAAGCATCACATCATGTAGGATATCAGAATAAAGCATCACATCATGTAGGATATCAGAATAAAGCATCACATCATGTTGGATATCGGTCAGAATAAAGCATCACATCATGTAGGATATCAGTCAGAATAAAGCATCACATCATGTAGGATATCAGAATAAAGCATCACATCATGTTGGATATCAGAGTAAAGCATCACATCATGTTGGATATCAGAATAAAGCATCACATCATGTAGGATATCAGTCAGAATAAAGCATCACATCATGTTGGATATCAGAATAAAGCATCACATCATGTTGGATATCGGTCAGAATAAAGCATCACATCATGTTGGATATCAGAATAAAGCATCACATCATGTTGGATATCGGTCAGAATAAAGCATCACATCATGTTGGATATCAGAATAAAGCATCACATCATGTTGGATATCAGAATAAAGCATCACATCATGTTGGATATCAGAATAAAGCATCACATCATGTTGGATATCAGAATAAAGCATCACATCATGTTGGATATCAGTCAGAATAAAGCATCACATCATGTTGGATATCAGAATAAAGCATCACATCATGTTGGATATCGGTCAGAATAAAGCATCACATCATGTTGGATATCAGAATAAAGCATCACATCATGTTGGATATCGGTCAGAATAAAGCATCACATCATGTTGGATATCAGTCAGAATAAAGTATCACATCATGTTGGATATCAGAATAAAGCATCACATCATGTTGGATATCAGAATAAAGCATCACATCATGTTGGATATCAGAATAAAGCATCACATCATGTTGGATATCGGTCAGAATAAAGCATCACATCATGTTGGATATCGGTCAGAATAAAGCATCACATCATGTTGGATATCGGTCAGAATAAAGCATCACATCATGTAGGATATCAGAATAAAGCATCACATCATGTTGGATATCGGTCAGAATAAAGCATCACATCATGTAGGATATCAGTCAGAATAAAGCATCACATCATGTTGGATATCATTCAGAATAAAGCATCACATCATGTTGGATATCGGTCAGAATAAAGCATCACATCATGTTGGATATCGGTCAGAATAAAGCATCACATCATGTTGGATATCGGTCAGAATAAAGCATCACATCATGTAGGATATCAGAATAAAGCATCACATCATGTTGGATATCGGTCAGAATAAAGCATCACATCATGTTGGATATCGGTCAGAATAAAGCATCACATCATGTAGGATATCAGAATAAAGCATCACATCATGTTGGATATCGGTCAGAATAAAGCATCACATCATGTAGGATATCAGTCAGAATAAAGCATCACATCATGTTGGATATCAGTCAGAATAAAGCATCACATCATGTTGGATATCAGAATAAAGCATCACATCATGTTGGATATCAGAATAAAGCATCACATCATGTAGGATATCGGTCAGAATAAAGCATCACATCATGTTGGATATCAGAATAAAGCATCACATCATGTAGGATATCAGTCAGAATAAAGCATCACATCATGTTGGATATCAGTCAGAATAAAGCATCACATCATGTTGGATATCGGTCAGAATAAAGCATCACATCATGTTGGATATCAGAATAAAGCATCACATCATGTTGGATATCAGAATAAAGCATCACATCATGTTGGATATCAGAATAAACCATCACATCATGTAGGATATCGGTCAGAATAAAGCATCACATCATGTTGGATATCAGAATAAAGCATCACATCATGTAGGATATCAGTCAGAATAAAGCATCACATCATGTTGGATATCAGTCAGAATAAAGCATCACATCATGTTGGATATCGGTCAGAATAAAGCATCACATCATGTTGGATATCAGAATAAAGCATCACATCATGTAGGATATCAGTCAGAATAAAGCATCACATCATGTTGGATATCAGTCAGAATAAAGCATCACATCATGTTGGATATCAGAATAAAGCATCACATCATGTTGGATATCGGTCAGAATAAAGCATCACATCATGTTGGATATCAGAATAAAGCATCACATCATGTAGGATATCGGTCAGAATAAAGCATCACATCATGTTGGATATCAGAATAAAGCATCACATCATGTAGGATATCAGTCAGAATAAAGCATCACATCATGTAGGATATCAGAATAAAGCATCACATCATGTAGGATATCAGAATAAAGCATCACATCATGTTGGATATCGGTCAGAATAAAGCATCACATCATGTAGGATATCAGTCAGAATAAAGCATCACATCATGTAGGATATCAGAATAAAGCATCACATCATGTTGGATATCAGAGTAAAGCATCACATCATGTTGGATATCAGAATAAAGCATCACATCATGTAGGATATCAGTCAGAATAAAGCATCACATCATGTTGGATATCAGAATAAAGCATCACATCATGTTGGATATCGGTCAGAATAAAGCATCACATCATGTTGGATATCAGAATAAAGCATCACATCATGTTGGATATCGGTCAGAATAAAGCATCACATCATGTTGGATATCAGAATAAAGCATCACATCATGTTGGATATCAGAATAAAGCATCACATCATGTTGGATATCAGAATAAAGCATCACATCATGTTGGATATCAGAATAAAGCATCACATCATGTTGGATATCAGTCAGAATAAAGCATCACATCATGTTGGATATCAGAATAAAGCATCACATCATGTTGGATATCGGTCAGAATAAAGCATCACATCATGTTGGATATCAGAATAAAGCATCACATCATGTTGGATATCGGTCAGAATAAAGCATCACATCATGTTGGATATCAGTCAGAATAAAGTATCACATCATGTTGGATATCAGAATAAAGCATCACATCATGTTGGATATCAGAATAAAGCATCACATCATGTTGGATATCAGAATAAAGCATCACATCATGTTGGATATCAGTCAGAATAAAGCATCACATCATGTTGGATATCAGAATAAAGCATCACATCATGTTGGATATCGGTCAGAATAAAGCATCACATCATGTTGGATATCAGAATAAAGCATCACATCATGTTGGATATCGGTCAGAATAAAGCATCACATCATGTTGGATATCAGAATAAAGCATCACATCATGTTGGATATCGGTCAGAATAAAGCATCACATCATGTTGGATATCGGTCAGAATAAAGCATCACATCATGTTGGATATCGGTCAGAATAAAGCATCACATCATGTTGGATATCAGAATAAAGCATCACATCATGTTGGATATCAGAATAAAGCATCACATCATGTAGGATATCAGAATAAAGCATCACATCATGTTGGATATCGGTCAGAATAAAGCATCACATCATGTTGGATATCGGTCAGAATAAAGCATCACATCATGTAGGATATCAGAATAAAGCATCACATCATGTTGGATATCGGTCAGAATAAAGCATCACATCATGTAGGATATCAGTCAGAATAAAGCATCACATCATGTAGGATATCAGTCAGAATAAAGCATCACATCATGTTGGATATCAGAATAAAGCATCACATCATGTTGGATATCAGAATAAAGCATCACATCATGTTGGATATCGGTCAGAATAAAGCATCACATCATGTAGGATATCAGAATAAAGCATCACATCATGTTGGATATCAGAATAAAGCATCACATCATGTTGGATATCAGAATAAAGCATCACATCATGTTGGATATCAGAATAAAGCATCACATAATGTAGGATATCGGTCAGAATAAAGCATCACATCATGTTGGATATCAGAATAAAGCATCACATCATGTAGGATATCGGTCAGAATAAAGCATCACATCATGTTGGATATCAGTCAGAATAAAGCATCACATCATGTAGGATATCAGTCAGAATAAAGCATCAAATCATGTAGGATATCAGTCAGAATAAAGCATCACATCATGTTGGATATCAGTCAGAATAAAGCATCACATCATGTTGGATATCAGAATAAAGCATCACATCATGTAGGATATCAGAATAAAGCATCACATCATGTTGGATATCGGTCAGAATAAAGCATCACATCATGTTGGATATCAGAATAAAGCATCACATCATGTTGGATATCGGTCAGAATAAAGCATCACATCATGTTGGATATCGGTCAGAATAAAGCATCACATCATGTTGGATATCGGTCAGAATAAAGCATCACATCATGTTGGATATCAGAATAAAGCATCACATCATGTTGGATATCAGAATAAAGCATCACATCATGTAGGATATCAGAATAAAGCATCACATCATGTTGGATATCGGTCAGAATAAAGCATCACATCATGTTGGATATCGGTCAGAATAAAGCATCACATCATGTAGGATATCAGAATAAAGCATCACATCATGTTGGATATCGGTCAGAATAAAGCATCACATCATGTAGGATATCAGTCAGAATAAAGCATCACATCATGTAGGATATCAGTCAGAATAAAGCATCACATCATGTTGGATATCAGAATAAAGCATCACATCATGTTGGATATCAGAATAAAGCATCACATCATGTTGGATATCGGTCAGAATAAAGCATCACATCATGTAGGATATCAGAATAAAGCATCACATCATGTTGGATATCAGAATAAAGCATCACATCATGTTGGATATCAGAATAAAGCATCACATCATGTTGGATATCAGAATAAAGCATCACATAATGTAGGATATCGGTCAGAATAAAGCATCACATCATGTTGGATATCAGAATAAAGCATCACATCATGTAGGATATCGGTCAGAATAAAGCATCACATCATGTTGGATATCAGTCAGAATAAAGCATCACATCATGTAGGATATCAGTCAGAATAAAGCATCAAATCATGTAGGATATCAGTCAGAATAAAGCATCACATCATGTTGGATATCAGTCAGAATAAAGCATCACATCATGTTGGATATCAGAATAAAGCATCACATCATGTAGGATATCAGAATAAAGCATCACATCATGTTGGATATCGGTCAGAATAAAGCATCACATCATGTTGGATATCGGTCAGAATAAAGCATCACATCATGTAGGATATCAGAATAAAGCATCACATCATGTTGGATATCGGTCAGAATAAAGCATCACATCATGTAGGATATCAGTCAGAATAAAGCATCACATCATGTTGGATATCAGAATAAAGCATCACATCATGTTGGATATCGGTCAGAATAAAGCATCACATCATGTTGGATATCAGAATAAAGCATCACATCATGTTGGATATCGGTCAGAATAAAGCATCACATCATGTATAATATCAGAATAAAGCATCACATCATGTTGGATATCAGAATAAAGCATCACATCATGTTGGATATCAGAATAAAGCATCACATCATGTTGGATATCAGTCAGAATAAAGCATCACATCATGTTGGATATCAGAATAAAGCATCACATCATGTTGGATATCAGAATAAAGCATCACATCATGTAGGATATCAGAATAAAGCATCACATCATGTTGGATATCGGTCAGAATAAAGCATCACATCATGTTGGATATCAGAATAAAGCATCACATCATGTAGGATATCAGTCAGAATAAAGCATCACATCATGTTGGATATCAGAATAAAGCATCACATCATGTTGGATATCAGAATAAAGCATCACATCATGTAGGATATCAGTCAGAATAAAGCATCACATCATGTTGGATATCGGTCAGAATAAAGCATCACATCATGTTGGATATCAGTCAGAATAAAGCATCACATCATGTAGGATATCAGAATAAAGCATCACATCATGTTGGATATCGGTCAGAATAAAGCATCACATCATGTTGGATATCGGTCAGAATAAAGCATCACATCATGTTGGATATCAGAATAAAGCATCACATCATGTAGGATATCAGAATAAAGCATCACATCATGTTGGATATCAGAATAAAGCATCACATCATGTTGGATATCAGAATAAAGCATCACATCATGTTGGATATCAGAATAAAGCATCACATCATGTTGGATATCAGAATAAAGCATCACATCATGTTGGATATCAGAATAAAGCATCACATCATGTAGGATATCAGAATAAAGCATCACATCATGTTGGATATCGGTCAGAATAAAGCATCACATCATGTAGGATATCGGTCAGAATAAAGCATCACATCATGTTGGATATCAGAATAAAGCATCACATCATGTAGGATATCAGAATAAAGCATCACATCATGTAGGATATCAGAATAAAGCATCACATCATGTTGGATATCGGTCAGAATAAAGCATCACATCATGTAGGATATCAGTCAGAATAAAGCATCACATCATGTAGGATATCAGAATAAAGCATCACATCATGTTGGATATCAGAGTAAAGCATCACATCATGTTGGATATCAGAATAAAGCATCACATCATGTAGAATATCAGTCAGAATAAAGCATCACATCATGTTGGATATCAGAATAAAGCATCACATCATGTTGGATATCGGTCAGAATAAAGCATCACATCATGTTGGATATCAGAATAAAGCATCACATCATGTTGGATATCAGAATAAAGCATCACATCATGTTGGATATCAGAATAAAGCATCACATCATGTTGGATATCAGAATAAAGCATCACATCATGTTGGATATCAGAATAAAGCATCACATCATGTTGGATATCAGTCAGAATAAAGAATCACATCATGTTGGATATCAGAATAAAGCATCACATCATGTTGGATATCGGTCAGAATAAAGCATCACATCATGTTGGATATCAGAATAAAGCATCACATCATGTTGGATATCGGTCAGAATAAAGCATCACATCATGTTGGATATCAGTCAGAATAAAGCATCACATCATGTAGGATATCAGAATAAAGCATCACATCATGTTGGATATCAGAATAAAGCATCACATCATGTTGGATATCGGTCAGAATAAAGCATCACATCATGTTGGATATCGGTCAGAATAAAGCATCACATCATGTTGGATATCAGAATAAAGCATCACATCATGTTGAATATCAGAATAAAGCATCACATCATGTAGGATATCAGAATAAAGCATCACATCATGTTGGATATCGGTCAGAATAAAGCATCACATCATGTTGGATATCGGTCAGAATAAAGCATCACATCATGTTGGATATCAGAATAAAGCATCACATCATGTTGGATATCAGTCAGAATAAAGCATCACATCATGTTGGATATCAGAATAAAGCATCACATCATGTTGGATATCAGAATAAATCATCACATCATGTAGGATATCAGAATAAAGCATCACATCATGTTGGATATCGGTCAGAATAAAGCATCACATCATGTTGGATATCAGAATAAATCATCACATCATGTAGGATATCAGTCAGAATAAAGCATTACATCATGTTGGATATCAGAATAAAGCATCACATCATGTTGGATATCAGAATAAAGCATCACATCATGTTGGATATCGGTCAGAATAAAGCATCACATCATGTTGGATATCGGTCAGAATAAAGCATCACATCATGTTGGATATCAGAATAAAGCATCACATCATGTAGGATATCAGAATAAAGCATCACATCATGTTGGATATCGGTCAGAATAAAGCATCACATCATGTTGGATATCGGTCAGAATAAAGCATCACATCATGTTGGATATCAGAATAAAGCATCACATCATTTTGGATATCAGTCAGAATAAAGCATCACATCATGTTGGATATCAGAATAAAGCATCACATCATGTTGGATATCAGAATAAATCATCACATCATGTAGGATATCAGAATAAAGCATCACATCATGTTGGATATCGGTCAGAATAAAGCATCACATCATGTTGGATATCAGAATAAAGCATCACATCATGTAGGATATCAGTCAGAATAAAGCATCACATCATGTTGGATATCAGAATAAAGCATCACATCATGTTGGATATCAGAATAAAGCATCACATCATGTAGGATATCAGTCAGAATAAAGCATCACATCATGTTGGATATCAGAATAAAGCATCACATCATGTTGGATATCAGAATAAAGCATCACATCATGTAGGATATCAGTCAGAATAAAGCATCACATCATGTTGGATATCGGTCAGAATAAAGCATCACATCATGTTGGATATCAGTCAGAATAAAGCATCACATCATGTAGGATATCAGAATAAAGCATCACATCATGTTGGATATCGGTCAGAATAAAGCATCACATCATGTTGGATATCGGTCAGAATAAAGCATCACATCATGTTGGATATCAGAATAAAGCATCACATCATGTAGGATATCAGAATAAAGCATCACATCATGTTGGATATCAGAATAAAGCATCACATCATGTTGGATATCAGAATAAAGCATCACATCATGTTGGATATCAGAATAAAGCATCACATCATGTTGGATATCAGAATAAAGCATCACATCATGTAGGATATCAGTCAGAATAAAGCATCACATCATGTTGGATATCAGAATAAAGCATCACATCATGTTGGATATCGGTCAGAATAAAGCATCACATCATGTTGGATATCAGAATAAAGCATCACATCATGTTGGATATCGGTCAGAATAAAGCATCACATCATGTATAATATCAGAATAAAGCATCACATCATGTTGGATATCAGAATAAAGCATCACATCATGTTGGATATCAGAATAAAGCATCACATCATGTTGGATATCAGAATAAAGCATCACATCATGTTGGATATCAGTCAGAATAAAGCATCACATCATGTTGGATATCAGAATAAAGCATCACATCATGTTGGATATCAGTCAGAATAAAGCATCACATCATGTTGGATATCGGTCAGAATAAAGCATCACATCATGTTGGATATCGGTCAGAATAAAGCATCACATCATGTTGGATATCGGTCAGAATAAAGCATCACATCATGTTGGATATCGGTCAGAATAAAGCATCACATCATGTTGGATATCGGTCAGAATAAAGCATCACATCATGTTGGATATCAGTCAGAATAAAGCATCACATCATGTAGGATATCAGAATAAAGCATCACATCATGTTGGATATCAGAATAAAGCATCACATCATGTTGGATATCGGTCAGAATAAAGCATCACATCATGTTGGATATCGGTCAGAATAAAGCATCACATCATGTTGGATATCGGTCAGAATAAAGCATCACATCATGTTGGATATCAGAATAAAGCATCACATCATGTAGGATATCAGAATAAAGCATCACATCATGTTGGATATCGGTCAGAATAAAGCATCACATCATGTTGGATATCGGTCAGAATAAAGCATCACATCATGTTGGATATCAGAATAAAGCATCACATCATGTTGGATATCAGTCAGAATAAAGCATCACATCATGTTGGATATCAGAATAAAGCATCACATCATGTTGGATATCAGAATAAATCATCACATCATGTAGGATATCAGAATAAAGCATCACATCATGTTGGATATCGGTCAGAATAAAGCATCACATCATGTTGGATATCAGAATAAAGCATCACATCATGTAGGATATCAGTCAGAATAAAGCATCACATCATGTTGGATATCAGAATAAAGCATCACATCATGTTGGATATCAGAATAAAGCATCACATCATGTAGGATATCAGTCAGAATAAAGCATCACATCATGTTGGATATCGGTCAGAATAAAGCATCACATCATGTTGGATATCGGTCAGAATAAAGCATCACATCATGTTGGATATCGGTCAGAATAAAGCATCACATCATGTTGGATATCAGAATAAAGCATCACATCATGTAGGATATCAGAATAAAGCATCACATCATGTTGGATATCAGAATAAAGCATCACATCATGTTGGATATCAGAATAAAGCATCACATCATGTTGGATATCAGAATAAAGCATCACATCATGTTGGATATCAGTCAGAATAAAGCATCACATCATGTTGGATATCAGAATAAAGCATCACATCATGTTGGATATCAGAATAAAGCATCACATCATGTTGGATATCAGAATAAAGCATCACATCATGTTGGATATCGGTCAGAATAAAGCATCACATCATGTTGGATATCGGTCAGAATAAAGCATCACATCATGTTGGATATCGGTCAGAATAAAGCATCACATCATGTTGGATATCGGTCAGAATAAAGCATCACATCATGTTGGATATCAGTCAGAATAAAGCATCACATCATGTAGGATATCAGAATAAAGCATCACATCATGTTGGATATCAGAATAAAGCATCACATCATGTTGGATATCGGTCAGAATAAAGCATCACATCATGTTGGATATCGGTCAGAATAAAGCATCACATCATGTTGGATATCGGTCAGAATAAAGCATCACATCATGTTGGATATCAGAATAAAGCATCACATCATGTAGGATATCAGAATAAAGCATCACATCATGTTGGATATCGGTCAGAATAAAGCATCACATCATGTTGGATATCGGTCAGAATAAAGCATCACATCATGTTGGATATCAGTCAGAATAAAGCATCACATCATGTTGGATATCAGAATAAAGCATCACATCATGTTGGATATCAGAATAAAGCATCACATCATGTAGGATATCAGAATAAAGCATCACATCATGTTGGATATCGGTCAGAATAAAGCATCACTTCATGTTGGATATCAGAATAAAGCATCACATCATGTAGGATATCAGTCAGAATAAAGCATCACATCATGTTGGATATCAGAATAAAGCATCACATCATGTTGGATATCAGAATAAAGCATCACATCATGTAGGATATCAGTCAGAATAAAGCATCACATCATTTTGGATATCAGAATAAAGCATCACATCATGTTGGATATCAGAATAAAGCATCACATCATGTAGGATATCAGTCAGAATAAAGCATCACATCATGTTGGATATCGGTCAGAATAAAGCATCACATCATGTTGGATATCAGTCAGAATAAAGCATCACATCATGTAGGATATCAGAATAAAGCATCACATCATGTTGGATATCGGTCAGAATAAAGCATCACATCATGTTGGATATCGGTCAGAATAAAGCATCACATCATGTTGGATATCAGAATAAAGCATCACATCATGTAGGATATCAGAATAAAGCATCACATCATGTTGGATATCAGAATAAAGCATCACATCATGTTGGATATCAGAATAAAGCATCACATCATGTTGGATATCAGAATAAAGCATCACATCATGTTGGATATCAGAATAAAGCATCACATCATGTTGGATATCAGAATAAAGCATCACATCATGTTGGATATCAGAATAAAGCATCACATCATGTTGGATATCGGTCAGAATAAAGCATCACATCATGTTGGATATCGGTCAGAATAAAGCATCACATCATGTTGGATATCAGAATAAAGCATCACATCATGTAGGATATCAGTCAGAATAAAGCATCACATCATGTAGGATATCAGAATAAAGCATCACATCATGTAGGATATCAGAATAAAGCATCACATCATGTTGGATATCGGTCAGAATAAAGCATCACATCATGTAGGATATCAGTCAGAATAAAGCATCACATCATGTAGGATATCAGAATAAAGCATCACATCATGTTGGATACCAGAGTAAAGCATCACATCATGTTGGATATCAGAATAAAGCATCACATCATGTAGGATATCAGTCAGAATAAAGCATCACATCATGTTGGATATCAGTCAGAATAAAGCGTCACATCATGTAGGATATCAGTCAGAATAAAGCATCACATCATGTTGGATATCAGAATAAAGCATCACATCATGTAGGATATCAGTCAGAATAAAGCATCACATCATGTATGATATCAGTCAGAATAAAGCATCACATCATGTTGGATATCAGAATAAAGCATCACATCATGTTGGATATCAGAATAAAGCATCACATCATGTTGGATATCAGAATAAAGCATCACATCATGTTGGATATCAGAATAAAGCATCACATCATGTTGGATATCAGAATAAAGCATCACATCATGTAGGATATCAGTGAAAGCCGCTATAAATGTACACATCCAATGTTAAACTCCCAGAACATACATTGGTAAACTGTGATTGTAATATGGATTATGTGATTTTGTCTAGTATCAAACACACAGCAAGACATGAGGTCAAGGGTCGGTGGGTTAGCCAGCCAAAGGGAAAGTAGAATTAGCTATACAACTCTTTTTACATTGTAGGCCTGTTTTCTTTAACCTAAAAACAATCAGTTTGAACTAGTCAAAATGTCTGGTTAAATGATATCCATGACAACAGTGGCGATAGAACAGACACAATGCCGTTCCACAATGGCACCCTATTCCCTACGTAGTGCACTACTTTAGACTAGAGCACGTATGACCCCTGGTCAAAAGTAGTGCACTATAAAGGGAATAGGTTGCCATTTGGGACACAGGCACAGCTTTCACGGTCCGCAGATACCTAGAGAGACAGCTGGATCTCTGATCAAAGACTGTGGATAAGTGCTGTAGAATGTCTCCCCCCCCCCTCCTCTCTCCTCTCTAAGGTCGGTTGAATACATTGTCACCTCATTATCTTTGAAAAAATAAATAAAATAGGAGCGATGTCTCTCACCATAAAGTGAGCCGGCGGTAGATTGGCCGAGTACAGTCTCATTATCCCAGTAAGATATATAATACACATCACCAGAGGTTAAAGGGGGGGGACCTGCATCAGTGATTTTGAACAGATAGACATCCTCTGCAGAGATGGTACACCTTATGGACTCGCTTGTGGTTGTACCTCGGTATGACTGTGTACAACATCTAAATGACCTTACATATAGGCTTAGATGCAGTCAAAACAGCTCATAAAAGTCGGTCACTGGTATGAATCCTTGGTAGAACTGTGATACAGATGCCACATACCCTTTGAAAAGAGACATAGTGATGTATTGGTGTGTATTCTCAGAAAATGCGTTATTCTAAGGGGAAGGCTTTAGATATATATATATACACCAGAATTCCTATAATATCCTTCAATATTATATACAGTACCAGTCAAAAGTTTGGACAGACTTACTCATTACAGGGTTTTTCTTTATTGTTACTATTTTCTACATTGTGGAATAAAAGTGAAGACATCAAAACTATGAAATAACACATATGGAAAAATGTAGTAACCAAAAAAGTGTTAAACAAATCTAAATATATTTTATATTTGAAATTCTTCAAAGTAGCCACCTTTTGCCTTGATGACAGCTTTGCACAATGTTGGCATTCTCTCAACCAGCTTCATGGGGTAGTCACCTGGAATGCATTTCAATTAACAGGTTTGCCTTGTTAAACGTTTATTTGGGGTATCTTTTCCTTCTTAATGCATTTGAGCCAATCAGTTGTGTTGTGACAAGGTACGGGTGGTATACAGAAGATAGCCCTATTTGGTAAAAGACCAAGTCCATATGATGGAAAAAACAGCTGAAATAAGCAAAGAGAAACGACAGTCCATCATTACTTTAAGACAAGAAGGTCAGTCAATTCGGGAAAATGTCAAGAACTTTGAAAACTTTTTCAAGTGCAGTTGCAAAAACCATCAAGTGCTATGATGAAACTGGCTCTCATGAGGACCGCCACAGGAGAGAAAGATGCAGTCTTCTACTGCAGAGGATAAGTTCATTATAGTTCCCAGCCTCAGAAATTGCAGCCCAAATAAATGCTTCACAGAGTAACAGTAACAGACACATCTCAACATCAACTGTTCAGAGGAGACTGTGTGAATCAGGCCTTCATGGTCGACTTGCAGCAAAGAAACCAATACTAAAGGACACCAATAAGAAGAAGAGACTTGCTTGGGCCAAGGAACATGAGCAATGAACCGGTGGGAATCTGTGAGATTTTTGTCCAAATTTGAGACTTTTGGTTCTAAACGCAGTGTCTTTGTGAGATGCACAGTAGGTGAACGGGTGATCTCTGCATGTGTGGTTCCCACCGTGAAGCATGGAGGAGGTGGTGTGATGGAGTGGATGTGCTTTACTGGTGACACTGTCAGTGATTTATTTATAATTCAAGGCACACTTAACCAGCATGTCTACCACAGCATTCTGCAGCGATATACCATCACATCTGGTTTGCGCTTAGTGGGACTATCATTTGTTTTTCAACATGACAATGATCCAACACACCTCCAGGCTGTGTAAGGGCTACATGACCAAGAAGGAGAGTGATGGAGTGCTGCATCAGATGACCTGGCCTCCACAATCACCCGATCTAAACCCAATGGAGATGGTTTGGGATGAGTTGGACCGCAGAGTGAAAAGGAAAAGCAACCAACAAGTGTTCAACATATGTGAAAACTCCAGCAAGACTGTTGGAAAAGCATTCCAGGGGAAGCTGGTTGAGAGAATGCCAAGAGTGTGCAAAGCTTTCATCAAGGGATGTCACGTTCTGACCATCATTCGTGTGTGTTTTCCTTGTTTTAGTGTTGGTCAGGACGTGAGCTGGGTGGGCATTCTATGTTGTGTGTCTGGTTTGTCTATTTCTATGTTTGGCCTGATATGGTTCTCAATCAGAGGCAGGTGTTAGTCATTGTCTCTGATTGGGAACCATATTTAGGTAGCCTGTTTTGTGTTGGGTTTTGTGGGTGATTGTTCCTGTCTTTGTGTTTGTTACACCAGATAGGACTGTTTTGGTTTTTCCACGTTTCTTGTTTTGTAGATTGTTGTACTTTCATCTTTATTAAAGATGCACAAAACTAACCACGCTGCATTTTGGTCCGCCTCTCTTTCCCCAGAAGAAAACCGTTACAGAATCACCCACCAACCAAGGACCAAGCGGCGTGGTAAACAGAGGCAGCAGCAACAGCAGCAGCAGGAGAAGCGACAGGTGCAGCAGCAGCAACAGCAGCAGCAGGAGAAGCGACAGGTGCAGCAGCAGCAACAGCAGCAGCAGGAGAAGCGACAGGTGCAGCAGCAGCAACAGCAGCAGCAGGAGAAGCGACAGGTGCAGCAGCAGCAACAGCAGCAGCAGGAGAAGCGACAGGTGCAGCAGCAGCAACAGCAGCAGCAGGAGAAGCGACAGGTGCAGCAGCAGCAACAGCAGCAGCAGGAGAAGCGACAGGTGCAGCAGGAGCAACAGCAGCAGCAGGAGAAGCGACAGGTGCAGCAGCAGCAACAGCAGGAGAAGCGACAGGTGCAGCAGCAGCAACAGCAGCAGCAGCAAAGGCAGCAGCAGGAGATGCAACAGAGACAGCTGCAGCAGCAGCAGTGGGAGAGGCTGCACTATTTGGAGAAATGGACTTGGGAGGAGATCCTTGACGGGAAAGGACCCTGGGCAGAGCCAGAAGAAAAACGTTACAAGGGAAAGGGTGGCTACTTCGAAGAATCTAAACTATTAAATATGTTTTGATTGGTTTAACACTTTTTTGGTTACTACATGATTCTAAATATGGTATTTCATAGTTTTGATGTCATCATTATTATTCTACAATGTAGAAAATAGTAAAATGAAGGAAAACCCTTGAATTAGTTGTTATTGTATTTGGGTTGCTATAACATTTGGTTTGATGTGACTTTGATGATTTAGGCATGGTTTTTTTAAGCATTCCATAGGCCCTACCACTCTCATTGTTTCACTATTAGCAATGAAAGTGCTGGCTGTGGAGTAAGCAAATAGAGAAAACTAAGCCATATTTTTGGTCATTGTCTCTCAGTATCAATCAATCAACTACTTTTTTTGTCAATTAAAATGAAGTTTAATTTAAAAAATGTATTTTTTTTACCACAAAAATATCACTCAATGTTAATTCACTTCAAAATTCTGAAAATGTAATCATGCAACAATGAAACGACAGTAAATCATCTTTTAGTACGTATTTGGAATGTATTTTGGAAAAAAGTTTCACGTTATTTAAGGGGAAAATGTATAGTTTAATATGACAGAATATGCAAATTAACATTATTTACAGTTGAAGTCAGAAGTTTACATACACTTAGGTTGGAGTCATTAAAACTCGTTTTCTACCATTCCACAAATTGCTTGTTAACAAACTATAGTTTGGCAAGTCGGTTACGACATCTACTTTGTGCATGACACAAGTAATTTTTCCAACAATTGTTTACAGACAGATTATTTAACTTATAATTCACTGTATCAAAATTCCAGTGGGTCAGAAGTATACATATACTAAGTTGACTGTGCCTTTAAAAAGCTTGGAAAATTCCAGGAAATTATGTCATGGCTTCAGAAGCTTCTGATAGGCAAATTTACATAATGTGAGTCAATTGGAGGTGTACCTGTGGATGTATTTCAAGGCCTACCTTCAAACTCAGTGCCTCTTTGCTTGACATCATGGGAAAATCAAAAGAAATCAGCCAATACCTCAGAAAACAAATTGTAGAACTTTACAAGTCTGGTTCATTCTTGGGGGCAATATCCAAATGCCGGAAGGTACCACATTCATCTGCACAAACAATAGTACGCAAGTATAAACACAATGGGACCACGCAGTCGTCATACCGCTCAGGAAGGAGACGCGTTCTGTCTCCTAGAGATGAACGTACTTTGGTGCAAAAAGTGCAAATCAATCCCAGAACAACAGCAAAGGACCTTGCGAAGATGCTGGAGGAAACAGGTACAAAAGTATCTATATCCACAGTAAAACCAGTCCTATATCGACATAACCTGAAAGGCCGCTCAGCACGGACAAAGCCACTGCTCCAAAACCGCCATAAAAATCCAGACAACGGTTTGCAACTGCACATGGTGTCACGTTCTGACCTTTATTTCCTTTGTTTTGTCATTATTTAGTATGGTTTACGTATTAAAAGAACCATGGACACTTACCACGCCGCATATTGGTCCTCTGATCCTTTTCGCCTCTCCTCTTCAGATGAAGAGGCAGAATCACCCACCCAACTCGGACCAAGCGGCGTGGTAAACAGCAGCGACGACAGCAGCAGCAGCAGCAACAACAGCGGCCAGCATCACAGGACTCCTGGACATGGGAGGAGATACTGAACGGAGAGGGACCCTGGGCACAGGCTGGGGAACATCGCCGCCCCAAAGCAGAGCTGGAGGCAGCGAAAGCTGAGCGGCGGCGGTATGAGGAGGCAGCACGGCATTGCGACAGGTACGAGAGGCAGCCCCAAATTTTTTTTTGTGGGGGGCAGACGAGGTGTGGTACTAAGCCAGGTAGCAGGCCTGAGCTCACCCCTCGTGCTTATTATAAGCAGTGCATTACTGGTCAGGCACAGTGTTATGCGGTTAAGCGCACGGTGTCGCCAGTGCGTGCCCATAGCCCGGTGCGCTATAGGGCAGCCCCCCGAAAGTGCCATGCGAGTGTGGGCATCGAGCCAGGGCGTATGGTGCCTGCTCAGCGGGTCTGGTCGCCGGTACGCAGTTTTGGTCCAGGGTATCCTGCGCCGGCTCTGCGTACTGTGTCTCCGGGGCGCTGGGAGGGTGCAGTGCGTCCTCTGCCTGCGCTCCGCTCGTGCCGGGCAAATGTGGGAATGGAGCCTAAGGGAGAGGTGCATGTAGTGAGCACTAGATCTCCCGTGCTTACCCACAGCCCGGTTCAACCTGTGCCTGCACTCTGGAGGGTCCGGGCTAGAGTAGTTGTCCAGCCTGGGGAAGTGGTGCCAAGATTGCGCACCAGAGCTCCAGTGCTCCCCCATGGCCCGGTCCTTCAGGTGCCTCCTCCTAACACCAAGCCTCCTGAAGGTCTCCCCAGCCTGGTGGTTCCTGTGGCAGCCCCACGCACCAGGCTGTCTCTCTGTCTCCTCCCTGCAGGTGGTCCTGTCTGTCCGGCGCTGCTGCCGGAGTCTCCCGCCTGTCCAGGGCTGCTGCCAGAGTCTCCCGCCTGTCCGGCGCCGCTGCCGGAGGCTCCCGCCTGTCCGGCGCCGCTGCCGGAGCCCCTCTGCCCAGAGCTGCCCTTCTGCCCAGAGCTGCCCCTCTGTCCCGAGCAGCTGCCCCTCTGCCCAGAGCAGCTGCCCATCTGTCCCGAGCAGCTGCCCCTCTGTCCCGAGCTGCCCCACCTCTGTCCCGAGCTGCCCCTCTGTCCCGAGCTGCCCCACCTCTGTCCCGAGCTGCCCCTCTGTCCCTCTGTCCAGTGGGGTCATTGAGAAGGGTGGCCATGGTGAGAAAGCCACGGAGGCGGACAATAAGGCGGACTAAGACAATGGTGAGGTGGGGCCCGCGTCCCGCGCCAGAGCCGCCACCGCGGACAGACGCCCACCCAGACCCTCCCCTATAGGTCAAGGTTTTGCGGCCGGAGTCCGCACCTTTGGGGGGGGGGGGGTACTGTCACGTTCTGACCTTTATTTCCTTTGTTTTGTCATTATTTAGTTTGTCTATGTTTGTTTTTCTATGATTTGGGTATTTCTATGTTTCGGCCTAGTATGGTTCTCAATCAGAGGCAGGTGTCATTAGTTGTCTCTGATTGAGAATCATACTTAGGTAGCCTGGGTTTCACTGTGTGTTTGTGGGTGATTGTTCCTGTCTCTGTGTTTTGCACCAGATAGGGCTGTTTTGGGTTTCACACGTTTCTTTTTTTGTAATCAGTTGTTCATGTGTACTTTTACGTATTAAAAGAACCATGGACACGTACCACGCCGCATATTGGTCCTCTGATCCTTTTCGCCTCTCCTCTTCAGATGAAGAGGAGGACGACCGTGACACATGGGGACAAAGATTGTACTTTTTGGAGAAATGTCCTCTGGTCTGATGAAACAAAAATAGAACTGTTTGGTCATAATGACCATCGTTATGTTTGGAGGAAAAAGGGGGAGGCTTGCAAGCCGAAGAACACCATCCCAACCGGATGGTGGCAGCATCATGTTGTGGGGGTGCTTTGCTGCAGGAGGGACTGGTGCACTTCACAAAGTAGATGGCATCATGAGGTAGAATAATTATGTGTATATATTAAAGCAACTCATGACATCAGTCAGGAAGTTAAAGCTTGGTCGCAAATGGGTCTTCCAAATTTCCAAATGAACAATGACCCCAAGCATACTTCAAAAGTTGTGACAAAATGGCTTAAGGACAACAAAGTCAAGGTATTGGAGTGGCCATCACAAAGCCCTGACCCCAACCCAATAGAAAATTTGTGGGCAGAACTGAAAAAGCGTGTGAGAGCAAGGTGGCCTACAAACCTGACTCAGTTACACCAGCTCTGTCAGGAGGAATGGGACAAAATCCACCCAACTTATTGTGGGAAGCTTGTGGAAGGCTAGCCGAAACATTTGACCCAAGTTAAACTATTTAAAGGCAATGCTACCATTATACTATTTGAGTATATGTAAACTTCTGACACAGTCGGAATGTGATGAAATAAATAAAAGCTGAAATAAATAATTCTCTCTACTATTATTCTGACATTTCAAATTCACAAAATAAAGTGGTGATCGTAACTGACCTAAAACAGGGAATTTTTGCTAGGATTAAATGTCAGGATTTGTGAAAAACTGAGTTTAAATATATTTGGCCTAGGTGTATGTAAACATCCGACTTCAACTGTACATGTGTAAGAATGTTTTGATGAGTATTCAGTTGATATATTGCTATGACTGTAGCTTTTTCCAATAGTTTCTTCTTGTGGTCAAAACGACCCCAGTTGGTAATCAGGAAGTATTCAGATCCCTTGACTTCTTCCACATGTTGTTACATTACAGCCTGATTCTAAAATTGATTTAAAAAAATGTTTCCCTCATCAATCTACACACAATATCACATAATGACATCACAATATCCCTTAATGACATCACAATATCACATCATGACAAAGCAATTTTTGGGGGGCAAATGTATTAAAAATGAAACATCTCAAATACACATATACAGTACATACTGTAAATATTCAGACCCTTTACTCAGTACTTTGTTGAAGCACCTTTGGCAGCAAATACAACCTCATGTCTTCTTGGGTATGACGCTACAAGCTTGGCACACCCGTATTTGGGGAGTTTCTCCCATTCCTATCTGCAGATCCTCTCAAGCTCTGTCAGGTTGGATGGGGAGCGTCACTGCACAGCTTTTTTTCAGGTCTCTCCAAGATGTTTGATCGTGTTCAAGTCTGGGCTCTGGCCAAGCCACTCAAGGACATTCAGAGACTTGTCCCGAAGCCACTCCTGCATTGTATTGGCTGTGTGCTTAGGGTTGTTGTCCTGTTGGAAGGGGAACCTTCGCCCTGTGTTGGAAGGTGAACATTCGCCCTAGTCTGAGGTCCTGACCGCTCTGGAGCAGATTTTCATAAAGGATCTCTCTGTACTTTGCACCTTTCATGGCTGCTATGAAAGTTAACGCTGTTTATGCATGATCAGGGGTGTATTCATTCCGGGATTCTTCCGATGGCATTGAAGAACACCACATCTGCCACTGGCTTTATCAATAAGTGCATCAAGGAAGTCGTCCCCAGAGTGACTGTACGTACATACCCCAACCAGAAGCCATGGATTACAGGCAACATTCGCACTGATCTAAAGGGTAGAGCTTCCGCTTTCAAGGTCCCGGGACTCTAACCCGGAAGCTTATAAGAAATCCTGCTATGCCCTGCGACTATAGGAAAAGGAGGACTGAGCACGCCCCCATTATCATCGACGGGGCTTTAGTGGAGTAGTTTGAGAGCTTCAAGTTCCTTGGTGTCCACATCACCAACACACTAGAATGGTTCAAACAGACCAAGACAGTCGTGAAGAGGGCACGACAAAGCATGTACCCCCTCAGGAAATGAAAAAGATTAGGCATGGGTCCTGAGATCCTCAAAAGGTTCTACAGCTGCAACATCAAGTGCATCCTGACTGGTTGCATCACTGCCTGGTACGGCAATTGCTCGGCCTCCGACCGCAAGTCGGGGGCGGCAGCGTAGCCTAGTGGTTAGAGCGTTGGACTAGGAACCGGAAGGTTGCGAGTTCAAACCCCCGAGCTGACAAGGTACAAATCTGTCGTTCTGCCCCTGAACAGGCAGTTACCCCACTGTTCCTAGGCCGTCATTGAAAATAAGAATGTGTTCTTAACTGACTTGCCTGGTTAAATAAAGGTAAAAAAAAAAAAATCACTTCAGAGGGTAGTGCGTATGGCCTAGTACATCACTGGGGCTAAGCTGCCTGCCATCCAGGACTTTATACCAGACGGTGTCAGAGGAAGGCCCTAAAAATTTACAAAGACCCCAGCCACCCCAGTCATAGACTGTTCTCTCTGCTACCGCACGGCAAGCAGTACCGGAGTGCCAAGTCTAGGACAAAAAGGCTTCTCAACAGTTTTTACACGCAAGCCATAAATAAGACTGTTAAATAGTTAACCAAATAGCTACCTTGACTATCTGCATTGAACTCTCTTGACTCATCACATATTGTGCTGCTACTGTTTGTTATCTATCCTGTTGCCTAGTTACTTTATCCCTACCTATATGTGCATATCTACCTCAATGACCTCATACCCCTGCATGTCAACTCAGTACTGGTACCCGGTGTATATAACCAAGTTATTGTTACTCATTGTGTATTTACTCCTTGTGTAATTATTTTTCTATTTTCTTTCTCTCTGCATTGTTGGGAAGGGCCCGTAAATAAGCATATCACGATTAGTCTACACCTGTTGTTTACGAAGCATGTGACAAATAAAATGCAATTTTATTTGACCTGCATGATGGATGTCAGATCAGAATGAATCCTGATGGATATCAGATCAGAATGAATCCTGATGGATGTCAGATCAGAATGAATCCTGATGGATGTCAGATCAGAATAAATCCTGACGGATGTCAGATCAGAATGAATCCTGATGGATGTCAGATCAGAATGAATCCTCCTATCCCATAGTTTTAACTTGCAACCATCCAGACAGGCAGGGTTTGAATTTATGCACGGGAAGAGGCCTGTCAGGGCGATAGATGATAATATGGACACTGGCTTTCTGTTTGTCAAGATTTACATTTCTCTTCCTTTTCCCTTGAAGCTTCCAGCCAGCCGCTGTCAAGCAGCTTGCTGCCAATACGCCTGAGAACCTAAATTCAACATTTGTGGACTTCTCACAGGCATGAATGCAATTAGACTGCTTTGTGAGTGTAAAACGTCCCTTTGCATAAACCATGACGCAGTGCGATCTATCATTTTAATGGGCCTCAACTTTCCTGAGGGACATTCTGTCATTTTGTGGTTTGCTGTTTGATGTTGTCTACGCCCTCTACTTGACAATAAAAAGTTTGAAGCGAATATACTAGTGATGAAAGCTGAATGGCAGTGTGGGGTATACTCTGCAACGATTTACAAAGATCCAGACTTTTCCTATCAGTTTGTTCGCCAACTTCCTCTTCCAGAGAACGTACTGTATCTTACCGGTCAATACCATCCCCGGTACAGTACACTTAATAGAATAACACACATTTTTATTATTCCTTCCAAGGACAAATAACCCAACATTGTGATTTTAGTTTTTCTTCATCTCCTTCAAAACATCTAAGAAAGACCATTGTTAGCTTTATATCGCAATTGCATCTGATAGGTGTGTTACCTAACTAAAATAGCCCACTTTCTCATCCCGCTGTCTGTGGCCCACCTCTGCAACACATTTGGTACAGAAATGCCAAGCAGAACTTAATCACTTCCTTTGTCAGAGTGGTTGGCTTTCTTTCCAGACCCATTGCTCACGACCGAGTCCCAGTTGGCACCCTATTTTCTCTATAGTGCGCTACATTTGAGCGCTATGACCCTGTGGGCCCTGGTCAACAGTAATGCACTATATATACAGCATAGTGAATAGGGTGCCATTTGGGACGGTTTTTCTACTGCTTTTGTTAGTGAAGATGAACGAGTCATGACAATTAAAGCCGGGGGCCATTAGTTCCTCTCAATGGAAGGTTAGGTCTCATGTTTAACAGCCTGAGGGAAGAAGAGCTCTACAGGGCTACACCGTCTACATTTCTCATCCATCCCATAATAGAGAGACTTACAATTGAGGGGAGAAACACGTTAAAACTCTGCTTCAAGGATAGCTAGCATAGGTAGATCAAATAAGGCTGTTGAAGATGATATATTGGAACTTCAACACAGATGACATGTACACAATCCTAATTCAATACTACATGTAAGACATGTAAGTAAAAAAATAAATGATAAGCAACATATTCTTGAGCTGCAACTACGAGGATGTAGTGGCGGCGACGGAAAAACTCAAGCTTAAGTTACAGTGTTCTTGCTTCAGGATATTTGTGTAAAAGTACCTCCAGGATCTGAACAGCAGCACACAGGATTGACTTAATCAGTTTTTCAGAGCATTTTGATTCTTGCTATACGTCTGGCTAATGGAATCACTCAGACAAACCCCCACACTGCAGACACGGTGGGTGCCAGTAGACCTGCACCCTCCTTAATGCTACTACACGTTTTACAGGTGAGAAAACCTGAACCCTCCTTAATGCTACTACACGTTTTACAGGTGAGAAAACCTGAACCCTCCTTAATGCTACTACACGTTATACAGGTGAGAAAACCTGAACCCTCCTTAATGCTACTACACGTTTTACAGGTGAGAAAACCTGAAACCTCCTTAATGCTACTACACGTTATACAGGTGAGAAAACCTGAACCCTCCTTAATGCTACTACACGTTTTACAGGTGAGAAAACCTGAACCCTCCTTAATGCTACTACACGTTTTACAGGTGAGAAAACCTGAACCCTACTTAATGCTACTACTTTTATACAGGTGAGAAAACCTGAACCCTCCTTAATGCTACTACTTTCATACAGGTGAGAAAACCTGAACCCTCCTTATACTTATCCTGCCTGCTTCTGTTTAAATCTCTGAATCTGGTAAATAAAAAAAAAGCCGAATCTTGGTTGTTAACAATTTAAGAGATTATTTTGATGCTACTACACGTTTTACAGGTGAGCTCTAGCTATGCTGCTACGTTGTGGAGTAACGCCTGCATATCGCAGAGCTTTCAGCTTGGGGAAGCACTTTCCTTTCAAATTCAGCCTTGAGGCTCTCAGCTTCACATCTCAGCCCTGTTTTTTTTTTACTTACATAAATTTCAAATCATTTAAGAAAAATATACATTTTGAAAGATGTAGCTAGTAGGCTGAGAATATTCTTCACACGCAAAGCTCCAACTAGAGAGCAGTGATTATAGAAATGTCTCTCCATGAAAAGGGGATAGCTTGGCTTAAACCAATGGACAGGTCAGATCAATCCTCAAACCAATTTGTCCAATTGTCAGAAACAATAAGGCTTTTGGATATGTGACCAAGAAGAAAATACGAAAAACTGGATAAATTGAGGCATCTTGCGGACACTATAGTAAATGGAGACTGTCAAACTGTATTCAATCTGAGACATCCTGAGTGACTGTATTCAATCTGAGACATCTTGAGTGACTGTATTCAATCTGAGACATCCTGTGTGACTGTATTCAATCTGAGACATCCTGAGTGACTGTATTCAATCTGAGACATCCTGTGTGACTGTATTCAATCTGAGACATCCGGTGTGACTGTATTCAATCTGAGACATCCTGAGTGACTGTATTCAATCTGAGACATCCTGTGTGACTGTATTCAATCTGAGACATCCTGAGTGACTGTATTCAATCTGAGACATCCTGAGTGACAGTATTCAATCTGAGACATCCTGAGTGACTGTATTCAATCTGAGACATCCTGTGTGACTGTATTCAATCTGAGACATCCTGTGTGACTGTATTCAATCTGAGACATCCTGAGTGACTGTATTCAATCTGAGACATCCTGAGTGACTGTATTCAATCTGAGACATCCTGAGTGACTGTATTCAATCTGAGACATCCTGTGTGACTGTATTCAATCTGACACATCCTGAGTGACTGTATTCAATCTGAGACATCCTGTGTGACTGTATTCAATCTGAGACATCCTGAGTGACTGTATTCAATCTGAGACATCCTGAGTGACTGTATTCAATCTGAGACATCCTGTGTGACTGGATTCAATCTGAGACATCCTGAGTGACTGTATTCAATCTGAGACATCCTGTGTGACTGTATTCAATCTGAGACATCCTGAGTGACTGTATTCAATCTGAGACATCCTGTGTGGCTGTATTCAATCTGAGACATCCTGTGTGACTGGATTCAATCTGAGACATCCTGTGTGACTGGATTCAATCTGAGACATCCTGTGTGACTGTATTCAATCTGAGACATCCTGAGTGACTGTATTCAATCTGAGACATCCTGAGTAACTGTATTCAATCTGAGACATCCTGTGTGGCTGTATTCAATCTGAGACATCCTGTGTGACTGTATTCAATCTGAGACATCCTGAGTGACTGTATTCAATCTGAGACATTCTGTGTGACTGGATTCAATCTGAGACATCCTGTGTGACTGTATTCAATCTGAGACATCCTGTGTGACTGTATTCAATCTGAGACATCCTGAGTGACTGTATTCAATCTGAGACATCCTGAGTGACTGTATTCAATCTGAGACATCCTGTGTGACTGTATTCAATCTGAGACATCCTGTGTGACTGTATTCAATCTGAGACATCCTGAGTGACTGTATTCAATCTGAGACATCCTGAGTGACTGTATTCAATCTGAGACATCTTGAGTGACTGTATTCAATCTGAGACATCCTGTGTGACTGTATTTAATCTGAGACATCCTGTGTGACTGTATTCAATCTGAGACATCCTGTAGGACTGTATTTAATCTGAGACATCTTGTGTGACTGTATTCAATCTGAGACATCCTGAGTGACTGTATTCAATCTGAGACATCCTGTGTGACTGTATTCAATCTGAGACATCCTGTGTGGCTGTATTCAATCTGAGACATCCTGTGTGATTGTATTCAATCTGAGACATCCTGTGTGACTGTATTCAATCTGAGACATCCTGAGTGACTGTATTCAATCTGAGACATCCTGAGTGACTGTTTTCAATCTGAGACATCCTGTGTGATTGTATTCAATCTGAGACATCCTGTGTGACTGGATTCAATCTGAGACATCCTGAGTGACTGTATTCAATCCGAGACATCCTGAGTGACTGTATTCAATCTGAGACATCATGTGTGACTGGATTCAATCTGAGACATCCTGTGTGACTGGATTCAATCTGAGACATCCTTAGTGACTGTATTCAATCTGAGACATCCTGTGTGACTGTATTCAATCTGAGACATCCTGTAGGACTGTATTCAATCTGAGACATCCTGAGTGACTGTATTCAATCTGAGACATCCTGTAGGACTGTATTCAATCTGAGACGTCCTGAGTGACTGTATTCAATCTGAGACATCCTGAGTGACTATATTAAATCTGAGACATCCTGTGTGACTGTATTCAATCTGAGACATCCTGAGTGACTGTATTCAAGCCGAGACATCCTGTGTGACTGTGTTCAAGCCGAGACAACATTTAGGACAGTGTACAGCATATCCTTCACAGTGATTTACAGAGAAAGCATGTTTGAGAGTGGTCGCCTTACCCAGCCAGCAGGATCTATGCAACCAGCGCTCTGTGCTCTGAAAGATGTTTCCTCTTTAAGTCTCCTGTGTGGCATGTTAAGCAGTGGTAATCTTCCTGCCGCAGTGCAGACAATACATTCCTGTATAACTAGGCATCACCTTGGCATCGCACCTGGATACAGTATCACAATTGGCTGGGCATGGGCTGTCTGACTACCAAATGGCACCCTATATTGTGCACTACTTTTGACCAGGGCCCCTTGGGGGGCCCATAGGGCTCAGGTCCAAAGTAGTGCACTATGTAGGGAATAGGGTGCCATGCGTGTCTAATTTCCTGTTCAGTTTGGAGTCAGACCATGCCTTCCAACAAAATCAACATATGTCATAAATGTTATACACCAAGGGATGAGATCACAGTGTGAGCCTTGTCTACGGCTACGCAGGGACGTGCTCTGTACTTCAAAAACTGCACTGCATTTCAGTCGTCTGCGCGTCGATTCATCTACCTCTCGCAAACAATGCAGCTCTTCTGGAATTACAAATCTGAAGGCTCTGTTTTCTTCCCCATTCCCCAAAAGCTTAATATTGTGCCATGTGGAGAATGATGTAACAGGGAGACACAGCAAGTGGTGTTCCAGCTTAGGATGATGCTGGGACGAGGAGGCTCGCAGGGTGTCGATTACTGTATATCATCAAGAATGAAACTTTTACCACACAAATCTCCAGTGAGATTAGAAATACTTAGAAATAAAAAAGTCACCTTTATTTAACTCGACAAGTCAGTTAAGAACAAATTCTTATTTTCAATGACGGCCTAGGAACAGTGGGTTAACTGGTCTAGGAACAGTGGGTTAACTGGTCTAGGAACAGTGGGTTAACTGGTCTAGGAACAGTGGGTTAACTGGTCTAGGAACAGTGGGTTAACTGGTCTAGGAACAGTGGGTTAACTGCCTTGTTCAGGGACAGAACGACAGATTGTTTTTACCTTGTCCGCTAGGGGATTTGATCTAGCAACCTTTCAGGTTACTGGCTCAACGCTCTAACTACTAGGCAATCTGCCACCCATGTGTGAGTTTGGGAGTGTGAGTATGATAACATAAATTAAGAGCTGGTTCATGAGGTTATTAGCACCGCAGTCAATGGCTCTGAAAGTGATCACAGACAGAACTCTCATACTTGTTTGACAAACAGAAAAGCTAGATTTGGAACACACTGTAGCTAAAAGAAGAAAGAAATTGTATTATTCACAGTTACTGTGGAACGACACACAGCTGACAGGAGTCATCCACACCATGTGTGAGTTTTGATATACAGTATTTTGTCTCTATTCCCGAGAGCGATATTAAACTATGGAATTGTTATTTTATAAGGACAGAAACCAGGCAGCCATTATTGAAGAACCATCCTATTAAGATGTATTCATTGATGATTGTTTTGCCTCCAAGTGGTTTCAGTTTTTCAGATCTGTAATCTCCGTTCCCTAAAAATATTACGTTTTGACTGCTCTTAAAAACCTATATTGATTAACAAGTTTAGCCCAAGGCTAGCTATGAACTGGGTTGGATGAATGCAGAGGAGAGGGACATTTAAACATCATTTAAACACATAGAAGTACGTTTATAGAATCCATGAGGCAGTGAATGGAAGTATGATATTTCTATTTTAACACGTGAAGCGCATTTAATTTAAATAATTAAATAACTAATAACTAATTTTGTCGTCATGTGAATTTAAAATTGAAATATCTCTGCCATTATAAAGTCATGCCCCCCCCCCTCTGACAGAGAGGAAAGGAATTAAACTGTGCTTTAAAATAAAACAAAACTTTATTTGTTAGGTGCCGAATAAAACAGGCGCCGAATACAACCTTACCGGGAAATGCTTACTTACAAGCCCCTAACCAACAATGCGGTCCAAGAAAGAGTTAAGGATATATTTACCGAATAATCTAAAGTAAAAAATAATAAAAAGTAACGCAATAAAATTTGATTAATTGTTCAGCAGTCTTATGGCTTGGGGGTAGAAGCTGTTAAGGAGCCTTTTGGTCCTAGACTTGGCGCTCAGGTACCGCTTGTCATGCGGTAGCAGAGAACAGTCTATGACTTGGGTGGCTAGAGTCCTTGACAATTTTTGGCGCTTTCCTCTGACACTCCTAGTATATAGGTCCTGAATGGCAGGAAGATTGGTCCCAGTGATGTACTGGGCCGTACACACTACCCTCTGTAACGCCTTATGGTCAGATGCCGAGCAGTTGCCATAGCAGGTGGTGATGCAACCAGTCCGGAAGCTCTCGATGGTGCAGCTGTAGAAGTTTTTGAGGATCTGGGGACCCATGCCAAATCTTTTCAGTCTCCTGAGGGGGAAAAGGTGTTGTCGTGCCCTCTTCACAACTGTCTTGGTGTGTTTGGACCATGATAGTTTGTTGGTGATGTGGACACCAAGGAACTTGAAGCTCTTGACCCGCTCCACTACAGCCCTGTTAATGGGGGCCTGTTCGGCCCGCTCCACTACAGCCCTGTTAATGGGGGCCTGTTCGACCCGCCTTTTCCTGTCGTCCACGATCAGCTCCTTTGTCTTGATTACATTGAGAGAGAGGTTGTTGTCCTGGCACCACACTGCCATGTCTCTGACCTCCTCCCTATAGACTGTCTCATCATTGTCGGTAATCAGGCCTACCACATCATTAAATCTATTGATGGTGTTAGAGTCGTGTTTGGCCACGCAGTCGTGGCTGAACAGGGAGTACAGGAGGGGACTAATCACGCACCCCTGAGGGGTCCAGGTGTTGAGGATCAGCGTGGCAGACGTGTTGTTGCCTACTCTTACCACCTAGGAGGCAGCCCGTCAGGAAGTCCAGGATCCAGTTTCAGAGGGAGGTGTCCCAGGGTCCTTAGCTTAGTGATGAGCTTTGAGGGTACTGTGGTGTTGAACGCTGAGCTGTAGTCAATGCATAACATTCTCACATAGGTGTTGCTTTTGTCCAAGTGGGAAAGGGCAGTGTGGAGTGCGATTAAGATTGTGTCATCTGTTAATCTGTTCGGACGGTATGCGAATTGGAGTGGGTCTGCGGTATCCGGGAGGATGCTGTTGATGTGAGCCATGACTAACCTTTCAAAGCACTTCATGGCTAACAAAGTGCACAATATTATACAGACATGGAGTATAGCTACAACTGTTTTACCAGCCATGATTTTGACAATCTTTACAATTATATTCACCCCTCCTGCCTTGTTCAATATATACATATCTCCCTATGTTATGGTGACACTGAAAGGCCATGTAGAGAGAAGTCCCTCTACGTTTTCCCTCTGAGTTTTGTGTCCCAAATGACACTCTATTCCCCATATAGTGCACTTCTTCTGACCAGGGCCCATAGGGATTTGCTCAAATATAGTGCACTACATGGGAAATAGGGTGCCATTTGGGATGCAACAAAAGTCCTTTTTGATTCAGTGCGACTACGGTAGGAAGTCAAATTACAGCAGATCCTGGTAACATCCTTTTTTGCTATTCATGGTATTTCATTACCATGGCTTATTGGACACAAAGAAGCGGAGGGAGCCAGGGGCATTTCATTTCATGCTCTGTCTCCTAACCTCCAGATGTTCACCTCTACATAATCTACTGATACTAGTACATTTAGTGGCTTACTGGCTCATACAGGTAGTGGCTTAATGGCCCATACAGATAGCGTCTTAATAGCCCATACAGGTAGCGGCTTACTGGCTCATACAGGTAGTGGCTTAATGGCCCATACAGATAGCGTCTTAATAGCCCATACAGGTAGCGGCTTACTGGCCCATACAGGTAGCAGCTTAATGGCCCATACAGGTAGCGGCTTAATGGCCCATACAGGTAGCTGCTTACTGGCCCATAAAGGTAGCGGCTTAATGGCCCATACAGATCGCGGCTTAATGGCCCATACAGGTAGCTGCTTACTGGCCCATAAAGGTAGCGGCTTAATGGCCCATACAGATCGCGGCTTAATGGCCCATACAGGTAGCTGCTTACTGGCCCATAAAGGTAGCGGCTTAATGGCCCATACAGATAGCGGCTTAATGGCCCATACAGGTAGCGTCTTAATGGCCCATACAGGTAGCGTCTTAATGGCCCATACAGGTAGCGGCTTACTTGCCCATACAGGTTGTGGCTTAATGGCCCATACAGATAGCGTCTTAATGGCCCATACAGGTTGTGGGTTTATGGCCCATACAGGTAGCGGCTACTGTGATAGAAGGATAACCTACACCCACTGTGATAGAAGTATATAAGTATAACCTACACCCACTATGATAGAAGTATAGAAGGATAATCTACACCCACTGTGGTAGAAGTATAGAAGGATAATCTACACCCACTGTGGTAGAAGTATAGAAGGATAATCTACACCCACTGTGGTAGAAGTATAGAAGGACAATCTACACCCACTATGATAGAAGTATAGAAGGATAATCTACACCCACTATGATAGAAGTATAGAAGGATAATCTACACCCACTGTGGTAGAAGTATAGAAGGATAATCTACACCCACTATGGTAGAAGTATAGAAGGACAATCTACACCCACTATGATAGAAATATAGAAGGATAATCTACACCCACTATGATAGAAGTATAGAAGGATAACCTACACCCACTATGATAGAAGTATAGAAGGATAATCTACACCCACTATGATAGAAGTATAGAAGGATAATCTACACCCACTGTGGTAGAAGTATAGAAGGATAATCTACACCCACTATGATAGAAGTATAGAAGTATAACCTACACCCACTGTGATAGAAGTATAGAAGTATAACCTACACCCACTGTGATAGAAGTATAGAAGTATAACCTACACCCACTGTGATAGAAGTATAGAAATATAATCTACACCCACTGTGATAGAAGTATCATCTACACCCACTGTGATAGAAGTATCATCTACACCCACTGTGATAGAAGTATCATCTACACCCACTGTGATAGAAGTATAGAAGTATAACCTACACCCACTGTGATAGAAGTATAATCTGCACCCACTGTGATAGAAGTATAACCTACACCCACTGTGGTAGAAGTATAACCTACACCCACTGTGGTAGAAGTATAACCTACACCCACTGTGGTAGAAGTATAACCTACACCCACTGTGACAGAAGTATCATCTACACCCACTGTGATAGAAGTATAGAAGTATAACCTACACCTACTGTGGTAGAAGTATAACCTACACCCACTGTGATAGAAGTATAACCTACACCCACTGTGATAGAAGTATAATCTACACCCACTGTGATAGAAGTATAGAAGTATAACCTACACCCACTGTGATAGAAGTATAACCTACACCCACTGTGATAGAAGTATAACCTACACCCACTGTGATAGAAGTATAGAAGTATAACCTACACCCACTGTGATAGAAGTATAGAAGTATAATCTACACCCACTGTGATAGAAGTATAGAAGTATAACCTACACCCACTGTGATAGAAGTATAACCTACACCCACTGTGATAGAAGTATAACCTACACCCACTGTGATAGAAGTATAGAAGTATAATCTACACCCACTGTGATAGAAGTATAGAAGTATAATCTACACCCACTGTGATAGAAGTATAGAAGTATAATCTACACCCACTGTGATAGAAGTATAGAAGTATAATCTACACCCACTGTGATAGAAGTATAGAAGTATAACCTACACCCACTGTGATAGAAGTATAGAAGTATAATCTACACCCACTGTGATAGAAGTATAGAAGTATAACCTACACCCACTGTGATAGAAGTATAACCTACACCCACTGTGATAGAAGTATAACCTACACCCACTGTGATAGAAGTATAACCTACACCCACTGTGATAGAAGTATAATCTACACCCACTGTGATAGAAGTATAGAAGTATAATCTATACCCACAACATTTTGACATCTGCTTATTCATCATCAGTCTTACCAACCACACCCAGATGTTTTCTCTCAAGGGCCTTGGTTAGTTAATGATGTTCTTCTTCTCCAGGCCTGTGAACTGGGCTTCCAGGCACAGTCCTCCCTATCTGTCTGGATAGCAGGCCTGGATATCCTAAAGTTGACTCTGAACTAAGGTACATCCTCTGACAGACTAAGTCACAGCTGCTGCAGCCCCACCCCTGCTCATCTGTCCGCAGTAGAGCATGGCTTTGAACAGACTATTACCCCAACACAGCACCAGGGAAGACTATCAGGACCAGAGGAACACTTCTCTCAAGCCAGGGAAGACTATCAGGACCAGAGGAACACTTATCTCACACCAGGGAAGACTATCAGGACCAGAGGAACACTTCTCTCACACCAGGGAAGACTATCAGGACCAGAAGAACACTTATCTCACACCAGGGAAGACTATCAGGACCAGAGGAACACTTATCTCACACCAGGGAAGACTATCAGGACCAGAGGAACACTTCTCCCACACCAGGGAAGACTATCAGGACCAGAGGAACACTTCTCTCAAGCCAGGGAAGACTATCAGGACCAGAGGAACACTTCTCTCACACCAGGGAAGACTATCAGGACCAGAGGAACACTTCTCTCACACCAGGGAAGACTATCAGGACCAGAGGAACACTTCTCTCACACCAGGGAAGACTATCAGGACCAGAGGAACACTTCTCTCACACCAGGGAAGACTATCAGGACCAGAGGAACACTTCTCTCACACCAGGGAAGACTATCAGGACCAGAGGAACACTTCTCCCACACCAGGGAAGACTATCAGGACCAGAGGAACACTTCTCTCACACCAGGGAAGACTATCAGGACCAGAGGAACACTTCTCTCACACCAGGGAAGACTATCAGGACCAGAGGAACACTTCTCTCACACCAGGGAAGACTATCAGGACCAGAGGAACACTTCTCCCACACCAGGGAAGACTATCAGGACCAGAGGAACACTTCTCTCACACCAGGGAAGACTATCAGGACCAGAGGAACACTTCTCTCACACCAGGGAAGACTATCAGGACCAGAGGAACACTTCTCTCTCACCAGTTGGTGGGAATAAATGAATCAAGCCATTACATTAGTGGTTGATAATTCCTCAGATGAAAATACTAAATATAAAATAAAAAAGGATGCTAGGCTAGCTAGAGCTAGACTACTCATCACCACCAATTATTGCTGTCTGGCCCTAAGTCACGACTCTCTGAGACGTTGTTACATTACTGACCCATTGACAACATCCGGGAAGTAAGAAATAAAGAGAGAAAGATAGAAAGAAAGAGAGAACGAGGGAAAGAAAGAGAGAAAGATAGAAAGAAAGAGAGAAAGATAGAAAGAAAGAGAGAACGAGGGAAAGAAAGACAGAAAGAGGGAAAGAAAGAGAGAGAGGGAAAGAAAGAGAGAAATAGGGAAAGAAAGAGAGAACGATAGAAAGAAAGAGAGAAAGATATAAAGAGAGAAAGAGGGAAAGAAAGAGAGAACGATAGAAAGAGAGAAAGAAAGAGAGAAAGAAAGAGAGAAAGAGAGAAAGAGAGAAAGAAAGAGAGAAAGATAGAAAGAGAGAAAGAAAGAGAGAAAGAAAGAGAGAACGATAGAAAGAGAGAAAGAAAGAGAGAACGAGAGAAAGAGAGAAAGAAAGAGAGAACGAGGGAAAGAGAGAAAGAGAGAAAGAAAGGAGAAACACTTTTCCCTTTTAATACACTGGTGCTTGTATGCTCATGAATAAATGGTATAATTGTTTTATCGGGATGTTCGTCAAATCCCTCCACCTGGTCCAGATCCTAGAGTCTCATGACTCATTTCAGTGAACACCTGTGATAAAATAATGAACTTGCAATCCTTCGTCTGAATGTTTGAAATCAATCTTCACGAGGACTTTAATCCCGTTGATTTGTTCCATTTCTTTTACAGGTAGTTCTTTCTTTTATATCTGACGAGCGTCTGTCTACGGGTTCATCTTTCAGTTCAATAAGATCTATTGTAGTAGAATAAACAAGCACATGTTACAAATACCCTCTGAATTTTCATCAATCTACAAATAGATGCAATTTTCTAATCAATCTACAAATAGATCAGGCATTCAAATAGATGCAACAGAAGGTCAAAATCTGGGGCTCTGGCTGTGGGCATCTTCAGTCCGAGGGGAAGGAATTATCATGTATTTTTAGCTCCATAATAGATGTACATGTGTAACTGTTTTCGTCCTCCTCTTCTGGGGAAGGATCGGACCAATACGCAGCCTGGTAAGTGTCCATGTTAAATCTATTCAATAACTGAACACTGAAACACAAAGTAAACAACCAAAACAGTTCTGTCTGGTGGCAGACACACAAAGCCAGAAAACAATCACCCACAACCAAAAATGGGGGGAAAACAGGCTACCTGAGTATGATTCTCAATCAGAGACAACGATTGACAGCTGCCTCTGATTGAGAACCATACTAGGCCAAACACATAGAAATACAACACACAGAACAAAACAACATAGACTACCCACCCCTCTGATTGAGAACCGTACCAGGCCAAACACAGAGAAATACAACATAGAAAAAAAAACATAGACTACCCACCCCTCTGATTGGGAACCATACCAGGCCAAACACATAGAAAAACAACATAGACTACCCACCCCAACTCACGCCCTGACCAAACTAACACACAGAGACATAATAAAGGAACTAAGGTCAGAACGTGACAATATGGCGATAAAGGATATCCTTGTTTTACATCTTTATGAAGATAATATTTGATGATGATAATATTGTCTGAAAATGACCATTATTTATATAACAATGAGAGTTTGATTACATGTGTTTAAGTTCATTTTTCAGTAAATTTATTCCCGATAAAATGATTTTTAATACTCCAGTTAAAGGGGATACAATAAATCAATGTTTTATGATTTGCAAATGTATCCATCATCCTACAAAAAGAACAGAGACATCTTTGTGAAAGAACACTTGTGTTACTTCTTCTTGCTTTGGTACGGTCCGACAGGTGAAGTTCTTCGCTTACGTATCTCTACACTATAATTCCAACGATGGCACTTCATTTCAACTCATCACTGACTCAACCTTTCTTCAGGTACCTTGGCAAGGGAAAGGCGATACACATCTGGATGGTTTGACTGTAATCCCCCTGGATAGAAATCTACATTGACAAAAGGACAACAGTAAATCATATTCACCCTAATCCCCCTTGACAGATTCAGGACATGCTTTTCATTAACGCAAAAGTGGATAACAGAGCAATAAGCACTGTTTCAGAGTTGACTTAAATCCTTTAAAGCTAATAGAAACATTCAACATTCCTCCTGTGTCGTTTGATAGCTGGCGTCTGCCCGAGCTTAAGACAATACAGATACTACGCTTACAAAGCTTCCCGTGCCACAGTTTTCTATGTTTTCATATGAATTGAACAACAGAAGGAGGAAAGTAAATGTTTTACTCTACGAGCCATGTCAACTGTATTTTCCTTAAGATTGGCCCTGCTCAAGTTTGGAAGACATCAACGCAAAGACCTCTGACGTCTATTTTCTGTTTCGATCTGGGGAAACTAAGTAATTCCAGTGAGCCATGTTGTTATAGCTGGAAATCATTTGCAATACCTTTCTGAAATTATGGCACATGTCAGTCACGGAGAGTGACCTGCAGTAATCAAAGGTTACATGGTAGACCACACACACACACACACACACACACGCACGCACACACACGCACGCACGCACGCACACACACACACGCACACACGCACGCACGCAGACGCTCGCACACACACACGCACACACGCGCACGCGCGCGCGCACGCACACGCACACGCACACACACACACACACACACACGCACACACACACACACACACCTTTGGATTGGTCGCGCAAAGGTAATGTTTAGAGCTCTGTTCTGAAAGCCTTCTCCACTCACTAGGACTCAAACGTCAGTAGCCTAGCGTACTTTCCAACGTAACAGAAACATGCAAAACAGGCAATTACGCTGTCCAGATCAGTTGGTGTCAGTCCAAGAGACATGCAGACACAGCAAGTTGGTTCCTGAGCAATGTTTCTGCAAGCAAATTGCACCGTTTACTAAAGATAGATAGATATATGAATTCAGACGATACCATAAAAAAAGAACATTACATTGACCATTGTGATGCTGTCCTTGAATTTGAGATGCATAAGTTGACTCTGAGGCCTTCAAATAGAAGTGAAACATATTAAATGGATGATGGAAATATAATTTCCTATTCTAAGCATTTTTTTGTATTTTTTTTTTTTAACCTTTATTTAACCAGGTAGGCTAGTTGAGAACACCTTTATTTAACCAGGTAGGCTAGTTGAGAACACCTTTATTTAACCAGGTAGGCTAGTTGAGAACAAGTTCTCATTTGCAACTGCGACCTGGCCAAGATAAAGCATAGCAGTGTGAGCAGAGGTTAATGAAAAACTCTTTTTGCATTTGTTTCATTAGTTCGTTGTTGACATAGTCCTAAAATGTTTTGCTTGTCAGCAATCTCGTTTTCAAGATATGTAACTTTCAAAATACATAAATAATCCCTGTATGATGCGTTTTGCATCATATGATGCTGCAATTTACATCAAATAAGTCAATTCCAAAATTCTGAATTGAGCCCAACCCTGGCAACCCTACCCAGAAACCCCAAAATGGTCAAATGAATGAACTTAGAATAGGAGGAGTGTGGTTTGCTATTGGTAACTTACATTTTGGGGGCGTTCTCTGCTGTGGATAACACGTTTAAGAGACATTTTCACAATATTAGAATGGAGCAAGGTGACCCAACCAATCACCTGTCTCATTTGGTGCTGGACTACCATTAGCGAAAACCGGGTTTACAAACATTCATGAATCTGAACGACTGAAGAAGTGAATAACACTGTCAGATCTATAGGTTACTGTGTGTGTTCAAAAATGTGCTGGATAAAACATGTGTAGGATAGTGATCAAGCAACACCTCCAATGTGCCTCCAATGTGCAGGGTGAGCCTCATTGTTGCGTAATATCAAACTAAAATCTTGCAAACTGGATCGAAATGTGTCTGGTTCCACTTACAAGAGTGACAATACAATATAACAATTGACCCTAAAATTACCGTGCTCTGAAATGTCACGTTAATGGTTACATCAATTGCAACAAAGCTGAAGTTGTTGGATTGCATGAGGAATATACCATCAATCCCCAAGTAATCCATAACACAGCCATGCACTTGTACCAGGCTGTAATTTCCATTTCAATATGTGATTACAGCAGGAGTCATTGAGTGAATTCAAATACCAGTTTTCCTTCTCAGACGTGCTGTTATTTCTGCAAGCCAGATGAATGCTTAAATTGTGTTTATTTACATTTCAGCTCCCAAGTTGTACAGTTGTGCTCTCGCGTTCTGTACATTGGAAACATTTTGTGGCGATCGATTTATTTTAATTTGTACTTATCCTAGTTTGATATCACACCATACCATACCAAACATACCAAACATACCATACCATACCATACCAAACATACCATACCATACCATACCATACCAAACATACCATACCATACCATACCATACCATACCAAACATACCATACCAAACATACCATACCAAACATACCATACCATACCATACCATACCAAACATACCATACCATACCACACCATACCATACCATACCATACCACACCATACCATACCATACCAAACATACCATACCACACCATACCATACCATACCACACCATACCATACCAAACATACCATACCAAACATACCATACCATACCAAACATACCATACCAAACATACCATACCATACCATACCAAACATACCATACCAAACATACCATACCATACCAAACATACCATACCATACCATACCAAACATACCATACCAAACATACCATACCATACCATACCAAACATACCATACCATACCATACCACACCATACCATACCACACCATACCATACCATACCAAACATACCATACCACACCATACCATACCATACCAAACATACCATACCATACCATACCATACCATACCACACCATACCATACCATAACATACCATACCATACCATACCACTCCACACCACACCACACCACACCGTTCCATACCATACCACACCATATCACACCACACCATACCATACCATACCACACCACATCATACCATACCATACCACACCATACCATACCATACCACACCACACCACACCATACCACACCACACCATACCACACCACACCACACCATACCAAACATACCATACCATCACACCATACCATACCACACCATACCATACCATATCATACCAAACATACCACACCATACCACACCACACCATACCACACCATACCATACCGTACCATACCACACCACACCACACCACACCACACCGTACCATACCATACCACACCATATCACACCACACCATACCACACCACATCATACCATACCATACCACACCACACCATACCACACCATACCTCTAACCTAGTGGTTAGAGTGTTGGACTAGTAACCGAAAGGTTGCAAGTTCAAATCCCCAAGCTGACAAGGTACAAATCTGTCGTTCTGCCCCTGAGCAGGCAGTTAACCCACTGTTCCTAGGCCGTCATTGAAAATAAGAATTTGTTCTTAACTGACTTGCCTGGTTAAATAAAGGTTAAATAAAGGTTAAATAAAGGTTAAATTAAAAAATACCATACCATACCATACCAAACATACATTACTGCAGTTGCATGCCAAAATGTCTTTCAAAAATCTTTCAAATATTATCAGAAGATAAACATTTGATACAGTAGAATCATGTAGATACAGTAGAATCATGTAGATACAGTAGAATCACGTAGATACAGTAGAGTAATGTAGATACAGTAGAATCATGTAGATACAGTAGGATCACGTAGATACAGTAGGATCACGTAGATACAGTAGAGTAATGTAGATACAGTAGAATAATGTAGATACAGTAGAATCATGTAGATACAGTAGAATCACATAGATACAGTAGAATCATGTAGATACAGTAGAATCACGTAGATACAGTAGAATCATGTCGATACAGTAGAATCACATAGATACAGTAGAATCACGTAGATACAGTAGAATCATGTAGATACAGTAGAATCACGTAGATATAGTAGAATCACGTAGATACAGTAGAGTAATGTAGATACAGTAGAATCATGTAGATACAGTAGAATCACATAGATACAGTAGAATCACGTAGATACAGTAGAATCACGTAGATACAGTAGAATCATGTAGATACAGTAGAGTAATGTAGATACAGTAGAATCACATAGATACAGTAGAATCACATAGATACAGTAGAATCATGTAGATACAGTAGAATCATGTAGTTACAGTAGAATCACGTAGATACAGTAGAATCACATAGATACAGTAGAATCATGTAGATACAGTAGAATCATGTAGATACAGTAGAATCACATAGATACAGTAGAATCATGTAGATACAGTAGAATCATGTAGATACAGTAGATACAGTAGAATCACGTAGATACAGTAGAATCATGTAGATACAGTAGAATCATGTAGATACAGTAGATACAGTAGAATCATGTAGGTACAGTAGAATCACCTAGATTTTTGAAAACAATTGTTTTACCTTTATTTAACCAGGTAAAACCCATTGAGGTTAAAAACGTCTTTCGCAAAGGGCGACCTGGCAAGAAGTCAAAACACGGAAATAGCAGCGTGTCCATAAAATATTACCGAAAAGTACAAAATACACACAAAAGACAAAGTGTCACAAGTTACCGGTGCAATTTAAAATCAGAGTCTTAAAAACAGACAAGGACATTAACTCCCCTAACTAGATACAGTAGAATCACATAGATACAGTAGAATCAAATTGGACTGAAGTCTCAAATACTAACAGATGACTTACTCATGTATACAAATCTTTCAAACGTTACACTACATGCCCGACAGCCATTGTCTCCCTTATAATGACAACCTTGATATGCAAATGTTTTACACGTCTCAAGTGTTTTTTTCTGACAGACACAGACGGAGAAAGAGAACGAGTCTGATGTTTATGTAAATCCTATCCTGTTGTGGACAGGAACAGTTTCTTCAGATGTAGCAATACAAAGAAGAAAAAAGCACAGATGAGATCAGCTCGTCTGTTTTGTAGACAGCTCTCCGTCCCAATTGGCACCCTATTAACTCTCTAGTGCACTACTTGTAGTGCACTTTGTAGGGAAAAGTACACCATTTTGGTATGCACTTGTGTCCTCTGCATCTGGTATCAATGCATGTATAGCATATCAAGATGAAAGGTTGTTTTTATTGATGGACGTTTACCACAGGGAATGTGGTTTCAAACAAAGCACAAGGTACTAATTATTCAAAGACATAATGTTAGATTCCATTGTGTCCTCTCTAAGCTTCAACTTTGAGAACATTCAATTGCCATGGGGGAACATGTTGGCTTAGTAGGGTTGTGTTGGTCTGCCTTAGAGCATGAGGTGAAAACACAGTCAATTGGGGATTGTTAGCAGTGAGAGACCAGTCAATCGTAACATTCCATCTCATATTGTACATTCTTAGAACCAAACATTTTCAGAAATGATCGATTCCACTCCATTCCAATAAAGCAGAAGACTAGTTTCTGCTGAACATCTGTGTACAATAAAGTCTTCTTCTTCTTCTTCTTTGTCTTCTTCTTTTTCTCTGTCTTCTTCTTTGTCTTCTTCCTCTCTGTCTTCTTCTTCTCTGTCTTCTTCTTCTTCTCTGTCTTCTTCTTCTCTGTCTTCTTCTTCTTCTTTGTCTTCTTCTTCTCTGTCTTCTTCCTCTCTGTCTTCTTCTTCTTTGTCTTCTTCTTCTTCTTCTTTTTCTCTGTCTTCTTCTTCTTCTTTGTCTTCTTCTTCTCTGTCTTCTTCTTCTCTGTCTTCTTCTTCTTTGTCTTCTTCTTCTTCTCTGTCTTCTTCTTCTCTGTCTTCTTCTTCTCTGTCTTCTTCTTCTCTGTCTTCTTCTTCTTTGTCTTCTTCTTTGTCTTCTTCTTCTCTGTCTTCTTCTTCTCTGTCTTCTTCTTCTTTGTCTTCTTTGACTTCTTCTTTGTCTTCTTCTTTGTCTTCTTCTTCTTCTCTGTCTTCTTTGTCTTCTTTGTCTTCTTCTTTTTCTTCTGAGTATGTATTACTACAGTACATTTTGCACAGCAGAAACTTCTTTTAAAGTGAAAGACTACGCCACTTGGTAATTTAAAAACAAAATGTCAGCAACTTGGTTTGAAAGAGATAATCTGAATAAAACATTGCCAGTAAATTCAAGACTTTAAATTCTAATCAATGATGGGGAACTAAAGACTGTGTGAATGAACCGCACTCCAACCTATGCATCCCAAATGACACCCTTTCCCCTATATAGTGCACTACTTTTGACTAGGGTTAATCAGCAGTAGTGCACTATAAAGGGAATAGGGTGCCATTTGGGACACATCCCAAAAAGCTGAGCTGACTTGTTAGTGGGAGAGCAACAGCAGAGCAAGAGCCTGGTGGTGACAAAACCATGGAATCGGCTGTTCTGTCCTCTGTCGCCTCTCCTCGTTTTCCGATTCACTTCCTCCACGTCGTTAAGAGATGTGAGTTTTGTTCTGGTTTGATACACCATCTAATGAGAGCTACTAAGATCCCTGTTGAAATTTTGTTCTAATAATGCACTCCAAAGCCTTAGAATGATGACTATTTCCACTAACTCCCATTCTGTGGTTGATGACTATTTCCACTAACTCTCATTCTGTGGTTGATGACTATTTCCACTAACTCCCATTCTGTGGTTGATGACTATTTCCACTAACTCCCATTCCGTGGTTTATGAATATTTCCACTAACTCCCATTCTGTGGTTGATGACTATTTCCACTAACTCCCATTCCGTGGTTGATGACTATTTCCACTAACTCCCATTCTGTGGTTGATGACTATTTCCACTAACTCCCATTCCGTGGTTGATGACTATTTCCACTAACTCCCATTCCGTGGTTGATGAATATTTCCACTAACTCCCATTCTGTGGTTGATGACTGTTTCCACTAACTCCCATTCCGTGGTTGATGAATATTTCCACTAACTCCCATTCCGTGGTTGATGACTGTTTCCACTAACTCCCATTCTGTGATTGATGACTATTTCCACTAACTCCCATTCCGTGGTTGATGAATATTTCCACTAACTCCCATTCCGTGGTTCCCTTCCTTCATTCACCTCTTGTCTGTTCTCTCCTTTTCCACTTTAATTATTGCCGAGTTCAGCTGTATTGGGGAAGATATTTGGACAATCTGGATAGACTGACTTGGTCTTTGAATTTGAGGAGCAGCATTAGGTAATAGTGCTATTGTAGTCACTGTACCCTGACATGGTCAATCTCACCTTTGAAAGGAGAACAAGATAGAGATGAACCCTGGCTGCTGGACATCATTTTTGGATCACTTTGGGGCAATACATCTCATGTAGCTCAAAACATGTGTTTGAGGCATGAACCTGCTGTACAGTATGTGAGGAGAATTTAAATTTGAATTCTATCAACAAAAAAAAAAAGGTCTGTTTTATGATTTGACCTTGGTTTGATTGAGTAGCACCTTGGTATACTGAAAACAACACACAGAAACATTGTCTAATGTGCTAGCCTGTATAGGTTCTGTTATATTAGAATGCATGTTGACATTCTAGTCTGTCTCCATAGAGGTTCTGTTATATTAGAATGCATGTTGACATTCTAGTCTGTCTCCATAGAGGTTCTGTTATATTAGAATGCATGTTGACATTCTAGTCTGTCTCCATAGAGGTTCTGTTATATTAGGATGCATGTTAAGATGCTAGCCTGTATAGGTTCTGTTATATTAGGATGCAAGTTGACATTCTAGTCTGTCTCCATAGAGGTTCTGTTATATTAGGATGCAAGTTGACATTCTAGTCTGTCTCCATAGAGGTTCTGTTATATTAGGATGCATGTTAAGATGCTAGCCTGTATAGGTTCTGTTATATTAGGATGCATGTTGACATTCTAGTCTGTCTCCATAGAGGTTCTGTTATATTAGAATGCATGTTGACATTCTAGTCTGTCTCCATAGAGGTTCTGTTATATTAGGATGCATGTTAAGATGCTAGCCTGTATAGGTTCTGTTATATTAGAATGCATGTTGACATTCTAGTCTGTCTCCATAGAGGTTCTGTTATATTAGGATGCATGTTGACATTCTAGTCTGTCTCCATAGAGGTTCTGTTATATTAGGATGCATGTTGACATTCTAGTCTGTCTCCATAGAGGTTCTGTTATATTAGGATGCAAGTTGACATTCTAGTCTGTCTCCATAGAGGTTCTGTTATATTAGGATGCATGTTAAGATGCTAGCCTGTATAGGTTCTGTTACATTAGGATGCATGTTGACATTCTAGTCTGTCTCCATAGAGGTTCTGTTATATTAGGATGCATGTTAAGATGCTAGCCTGTATAGGTTCTGTTACATTAGGATGCATGTTGACATTCTAGTCTGTCTCCATAGAGGTTCTGTTATATTAGGATGCATGTTAAGATGCTAGCCTGTATAGGTTCTGTTACATTAGGATGCATGTTGACATTCTAGTCTGTCTCCATAGAGGTTCTGTTACATTAGGATGCATGTTGACATTCTAGTCTGTCTCCATAGAGGTTCTGTTATATTAGGATGCATGTTAAGATGCTAGCCTGTATAGGTTCTGTTATATTAGGATGCATGTTAAGATGCTAGCCTGTATTCATATACATAGATTATGTTATAAACTAGACAGCTGGCACACAGTAGAGTATTGTGTCGGGACAGAATCAGGATGTGTTCCCTGACCTGAGTCACAATACGGTAGCTGTTTAAAACTTCTCCGTGGGCTTTAATGTTATCTGTTATGAAGATGAAGCATGACGCTCCCCTCCCTCCCTCCCTCCCTCCCTCCCTCCCTCCCTCCCTCCCTCCCCTCCCTCCCTCCCTCCCTCCCTCCCTCCTAGGGCTCTGGGCTTTATGTATTAGCTATAGAGAGAACTGGTTGGTATTCCACTTTGAAGTCCAGAATTGTGTCTGCTCCTTGATGTTTGATTGTATCTCTGCAAATACATGTATATGCAAATTCACAGATATCAGTCTTTGCTCCAGGCAAAATAAGACAACAGTGGTTTGAATTCTGAAAAGGTAGGCTCTGTGGGCTCTCCTCCCCCCTCTAAGATAATACAATTTGGTGATCTATAAATTCTCACTAAATCTATTCTCCTGTTCAACGACTCTGACATTTCTAAATGTGCATTGTGCATTTTCCTTCGGGTCAAATCTATAATCTGCTGCAATTGTATCACACAAAGTATTCCCAAGAGGTCATAATCAAAGTGAACATGCCATGAATTCAGTACGTGGCTCATGTGAGGTAAAATGTTTTTTTTTCTCTCACACTTGTTATTCATTCCAGGCCTAAGGGCCCTAGTCAACCAACGGCAGTATAACTCTAGCTATTCATTCCATAGCAATGCATTGACAATCCAAAGCATACTATAAATATTAGCATTTTTTGTCTCACTTGACTCAGGTGGTTTTCCTGGAAAAAAACAGAGGTAAAATATCTGTTGAAATAACAGAATCCATTTGTGCAGGTTGTGTTGGTTGCTATTGTGAACCAAGATGTTAGACTCCCATGCTAGCAGCTTTGCAATTCATCTAGTGGGATTGACTCTCTCTCTCCTCCTCCTCCTTATATCTCCTCCGTCTCCGTGCCCTCTCTGAGATCACCTCTTCCAGAGGGAAGGTATGCTACAATAGTGTCCTCCACTTGCTGTACATTGAATTGATTGAGTATAGGATAAGAGTCCCATTTATGAATCACAGCAATTGCCTGAAACTCTTCAATGTGCCCAGGTGGTTTTACATCAGAATTCCCCTCCTAAGAGGGTGAACTATTCACAGAATGATATAATCAGGCAGGTACATTCTGCATCTGCTATGATCTATCTATTTTCAGATATGATAGATCTATTTTGGCACCTTATTCTCTATATAGTGCACTACGTTTGTATGGGTCTTGTTCAAACGTAGTGCACTACACATGGAATAGGCTATCATTTAGGACTTAACCTGCTGGTTACACATGGTGCATCTTCATGACATTTAAAAAAAAACGCTTGTCCTTTCATTGTGGCTGACTGTATGCATTTGAACAGCGGTGGCGATAGGTTACTCTTTCTAATCTTAGCTATTAATCTACCTTGACATGATCATTTACCGTCCACTCTATTTCAGACATCTGGGTTGAACCTCGTCTCAGCAGGGGTAGGTAGCTGGCTCCGTGGAGTGTGACAAAACCCCCAGCGAAACAAAAGGCACCTGCTTTCTATGAAATGTCTGTCAAGACGATAAGGTCGTTAACAGAACATGACTAGGGCCCTCTCTCTCTCTCTCGCATTGTGTCACTGTATTACATTTGACAAGTGGAGGGGATTTTTTTTTATTTTTTATGGATGAACAAAGTAATTTCCCTCTTGTAATTAATACTAAAGAATGTGTAGACAGTCTTTTTCAGAGGAGACAGATGTGTTCATGGTTTCCGTGCGTGGCAATGAAAGGGGTCCCTGGCTGTCATATGGAGGTTGTATCAATGTTTAATCCTGATTAAAGAAGTGATCCTCCTGGGCAGGGTTCCATTCTCCCATTAAATACTACTGTGGTTTTAAACCTTAAGAGAACGGCAAAAAACAAAAACAAAAACAAAAACATGGCACCCTATTCTATTTATTCTCTTTATGTTGATAAAGATATGTTGATTTAGCAACCTGGTGACAGATATTCATATGACTTATTCAACATAGTTCATTTCCGGATGAGACCCTTGATTAAACTTGCAGTTTCTGTCCTGAAATGGACACCGTAAGCCACCACAAGTCTGAGCTGACACAGCCAAGTTCAAGTACCGGCTGTGTCTTGGTATTGGTGTTTTGATACATTCCAGACACAACATATCGCAATTCAGAGGTATTGGGGGTAAGATTTAGCAAACATTTTCGTATGGAAACCAATACCACCAAATAATGTTCTACTCTGTATGCTTTCCAGGTAGTAAAGTACTTAAGGTACTTAAATGTACTTGGGGTGGCAGTAGCCAGTAGCCTAGTGGTAGGCAGTAGCCTAGTGGTTAGAGCATTGGACTAGTAACCGGAAGGTTGCAAGATCAAATCCCCAAGCTGACAAGGTACAAATCTGTCATTCTGCCCCTGAACAGGCAGTTAACCCACTGTTCCTGGGCCATCATTGAAAATAAGAATTTGTTCTTGGGCTAGTTAAATAAAAGTTGAAGTACTACTTAAAATCTTATTTTGGGTATCTTTACTTTACTATTTATATTTTTGACAACTTTTACTTTTACTTCACTACATCCCTAAAGAAAATGATGTACTTTTTACTCCATACGTTTTCCCTGACACCCAACAGTACTCATTACATTTTGAATGCTTAGCAGGACAGCAAAATGGTCCAATTCACACACTTATCAAGATAACATCCCTGGTCATCTCTACTGCCTCTGATCTGGTGGACTCACTAAACAGGGAACATCCCTGGTCATCTCCACTGTCTCTGATCTGGTGGACTCACTAAACAGGGAACATCCCTGGTCATCTCTACTGCCTCTGATCTGGTGGACTCACTAAACAGGGAACATCCCTGGTCATCTCCACTGTCTCTGATCTGGTGGACTCACTAAACAGAGATCATCCCTGGTCATCTCTACTGTCTCTGATCTGGTGGACTCACTAAACAGAGAACATCCCTGGTCATCTCTACTGTCTCTGATCTGGTGGACTCACTAAACAGGGAACATCCCTGGTCATCGCTACTGCCTCTGATCTGGTGGACTCACCAAACAGAGAACATCCCTGGTCATCCCTACTGCCTCTGATCTGGTGGACTCACTAAACAGGGAACATCCCTGGTCATCTCTACTGCCTCTGATCTGGTGGACACACTAAACAGGGAACATCCCTGATCATCTCTACTGTCTCTGATCTGGTGGACTCACTAAACAGGGAACATCCCTGGTCATCTCTACTGCCTCTGATCTGGTGGACTCACCAAACAGAGAACATCCCTGGTCATCCCTACTGCCTCAGATCTGGTGGACTCACTAAACAGAGAACATCCCTGGTCATCTCTACTGTCTCTGATCTGGTGGACTCACTAAACAGAGAACATCCCTGGTCATCTCCACTGTCTCTGATCTGGTGGACTCACTAAACAGAGATCATCCCTGGTCATCTCTACTATCTCTGATCTGGTGGACTCACTAAACAGAGAACATCCCTGGTCATCTCCACTGTCTCTGATCTGGTGGACTCACTAAACAGAGATCATCCCTGGTCATCTCTACTGTCTCTGATCTGGTGGACACACTAAACAGGGAACATCCCTGGTCATCTCTACTGTCTCTGATCTGGGGACTCACTAAACAGAGAACATCCCTGGTAATCTCTACTGTCTCTGATCTGGTGGACTCACTAAACAGAGATCATCCCTGGTCATCTCTACTGTCTCTGATCTGGTGGACTCACTAAACAGAGAACATCCCTGGTCATCTCTACTGTCTCTGATCTGGTGGACTCACTAAACAGAGAACATCCCTGGTCATCTCTACTGTCTCTGATCTGGTGGACTCACTAAACAGGGAACATCCCTGGTCATCTCTACTGTCTCTGATCTGGTGGACTCACTAAACAGGGAACATCCCTGGTCATCTCTACTGTCTCTGATCTGGTGGACTCACTAAACAGAGAACATCCCTGGTCATCTCTACTGTCTCTGATCTGGTGGACTCACTAAACAGAGAACATCCCTGGTCATCTCCACTGTCTCTGATCTGGTGGACTCACTAAACAGAGATCATCCCTGGTCATCCCTGCCTCTGAAGCACACATGCTTTGTTTGTAAATTATGTCTGAGTGTTGGAGTGTGTCCCTGGCTATCTGTAAATGATGTCTGAGTGTTGGAGTGTTCCCCTGGCTATCTGTAATGATGTCTGAGTGTTGGAGTGTGCCCCTGGCTATCTGTAAATGATGTCTGAGTGTTGGAGTGTGCCCCTGGCTATCTGTAAATTATGTCTGAGTGTTGGAGTGTTCCCCTGGCTATCTGTAAATTATGTCTGGGTGTTGGAGTGTTCCCCTGGCTATCTGTAAATGATGTCTGAGTGTTGGAGTGTGCCCCTGGCTATCTGTAAATGATGTCTGAGTGTTGGAGTGTGCCCCTGGCTATCTGTAAATGATGTCTGAGTGTTGGAGTGTTCCCCTGGCTATCTGTAAATTATGTCTGAGTGTTGGAGTGTGCCCCTGGCTATCTGTAAATGATGTCTGAGTGTTGGAGTGTACCCCTGGCTATCTGTAAATTATGTCTGGGTGTTGGAGTGTTCCCCTGGCTATCTGTAAATTATGTCTGAGTGTTGGAGTGTACCCCTGGCTATCTGTAATAATGTCTGAGTGTTGGAGTGTTCCCCTGGCTATCTGTAAATTATGTCTGGGTGTTGGAGTGTTCCCCTGGCTATCTGTAAATTATGTCTGAGTGTTGGAGTGTTCCCCTGGCTATCTGTAAATTATGTCTGGGTGTTGGAGTGTTCCCCTGGCTATCTGTAAATGATGTCTGAGTGTTGGAGTTTTCCCCTGGCTATCTGTAAATGATGTCGGAGTGTTGGAGTGTACCCCTGGCTGTCTGTAATGATGTCTGGGTGTTGGAGTGTGCCCCTGGTTATCCGCAAATACAAATAAATAAAATAAATTGTGCCGTCTGGATTGCTTAATATAATGAAAGTGAAATTATTTATACGTTTTTAACTTTTGACACTTAAGCAGATTTCAAACCAAATACTTTTAGACTTTTACTCAAGTAGTATTTTACTGGAGTCATTTTCTAGTTAGGATATCTTTGCTTTTACTCAAGTAGTATTTTACTGGAGTCATTTTCTAGTTAGGATATCTTTGCTTTTACTCAAGTAGTATTTTACTGGAGTCAGTTTCTAGTTAGGATATCTTTGCTTTTACTCAAGTAGTATTTTACTGGAGTCATTTTCTAGTTAGGATATCTTTGCTTTTACTCAAGTAGTATTTTACTGGAGTCATTTTCTAGTTAGGATATCTTTGCTTTTACTCAAGTAGTATTTTACTGGAGTCATTTTCTAGTTAGGATATCTTTGCTTTTACTCAAGTAGTATTTTACTGGAGTCATTTTCTAGTTAGGATATCTTTGCTTTTACTCAAGTAGTCTTTTACTGGAGTCATTTTCTAGTTAGGATATCTTTGCTTTTACTCAAGTAGTATTTTACTGGAGTCATTTTCTAGTTAGGATATCTTTGCTTTTACTCAAGTATGGCAATTGGGTACTTTTTCCACCACTGTAAGGGTTTTCTAGTGGTGATGAAGGAGAGTCGGACCAAACTGCAGCGTTTGACCAGGGCGTGACAACCACTGCTTCTAGGATAAGCTGTTCTATAAACACAACCACATGTCTTTTCCACAAAGGGCTGCTCTTTTCATTTTAAAAACTCTGTCAGCCATGTAGATATTGGGTTACTTATATCTATCTCTACTGTATGTGCAACCCCAACCCCCAACCCCAACCCCCAGCCCCAACCTCAACCTCAACCCCCAACCTCAACCTCAACCCCCAGCCCCAACCTCAACCCCCAGCCCCAACCTCAACCCCAGCCCCAACCTCAACCCCAACCCCCAGCCCCAACCCCCAGCCCCAGCCCAACCTCAACCCCCAGCCCCAACCTCAACCCCCAGCCCCCAGCCCCAACCTCAACCCCCAGCCCCAGCCCCCAGCCCCAACCTCAACCCCAACCCCAGGCTGCATGTGACTGTAACATACCTCTATGAGACATTGATTATACATCAGCTTAGTATGCCGCACTGCAGACTGGAAAGGCAACCTGAAGCCCCCAATCAATAAGAGCTGGACCTGGGAAGCAGCATTCTGTCAAGTCCGCCGGAAAGAGGGGAGTACTGCCTATTCTACTCCTTAATGCCCAGGGCCTAACCTGTCAGGCAAAGTACTGCCTATTCTACTCCTTAAGGCCCAGGGCCTAACCTTTTCAAAAGCCAGGTGATGAGGAAGCTCATCGTTTCTAATAAGAAATTAGTGATCTAACGGTCAGCTAACGGTCAGCTGGACTGAGCTGTGTTGTGTTGAGAAGGGAAAGAGGAGACTGGAAGAGTGAAAAGTGCCACATAGTATCTGTTAGAGTCTAGGAAGATACATGTTTTATACATGTCTTATAAGTATCTGTTAGAGAATAGCAATATACATGTTTTGTAAGTATCTGTTAAAGTCTAGAAGATACATGTTTTATAAGAATGTGTTTGATGCTAGGAAGATACATGTTTTGTAAGTATTTGTTAGAGGCTTGGAAGATACATGTTTTATATGTTTATATTAGAGGCTAGGACGATACATGTTTTATATGTTTATATTAGAGGCTAGGACGATACATGTTTTATATGTTTATATTAGAGGCTAGGACGATACATGTTTTATATGTTTATATTAGAGGCTAGGACGATACATGTTTTATATGTTTATATTAGAGGCTAGGACGATACATGTTTTATAAGTATCTGTTGAGGCTAGGAAGATACATGTTTCATAAGTGGTGGATGTAAATGCTTTGCAAAGTTATGCAATGAAGAGTGTGCTGATCGACAAGAGTGAAAAGTGCCAATTAGTGTCTCTCCCCAAGAGACTACAGGTAGAGATACATGTTTATGTATTCTAAGTCGTGTTGCCAAAGATGCACAAAGAGATGTTCAAATATGTGCATTTGTATTTGTATGTACTATCGATCCCCCCCCCAGCTACTCTTCCTAAGGGTTACTATGGCTCCCCATTTGTTGCTAACAAGGCAGGAGCTACTCTTCCTGGTGTCCAAACACATTCAAGTACTTACATCACACATACAACAAAAGATAAAACAGTAGATCATATAACATTATTACACCACTATATATCTACAATATAAAATGTATGATACCACCATACAATGTTATTTTCAATATGCAGTACCAGTCAAAAGTTTGGATACATCTACTCATCCAACGGTTTTTCTTTATGTTTTACTATTATCTACATTGTAAAATAATAGTGAAGACATCAACACTATGAAATAACACATATGGAATCATGTAGTAACCAAAAAAGTGCTAAACAAATCAAAACATATTTTATATTTGAGATTCTTCAAAGTAGCCACCCTTTGCCTTGATGACAGCTTTGCACAATCTTGGCATTCTCTCAACCAGCTTCACCTGGAATGCTTTTCCAACAGACTTGAAGGAGTTCCCACATATGCTGAGCACTTGTTGACTGCTTTTCCTTCACTCTGCGGTCCAACTCCTCCCAAACCATCTCAATGGGGTTGAGGTTGGGTGAATGTGGAGGCCAGGTCATCTCATGCAGCACTCCATCCCTTCTCCCCATCTTAGCTACTGTTGTATCAACATGTTTTGACCATGACAATTTACAATCCAGGGTTACTTCATTAAAGAACACCCTCTGTGTTCTGTTAGACAGGTAACTCTTTATCCACAATATAGCAGGGGTGTAAAGCCAGAACACACCTGTTTTTCCAGCAGCACATAATGTCAAAAGCAGCACTGAAAGTCTAACAAAACAGCCCCTACTATCTTTTATTATCAATTTCTCTCAGCCAATCATCAGTCATTTGCGTAAGTGCTGTGCTTGTTGAACTTCCTTCCCTCTAAGCATGCTGAACATTTGTTGTTCATTTTTTTTACTGTAAAATAGCATTGTATCTGGTCAAACACAATTATTTTCCAAAAGTTTACTAAGGGTTGGTAGCAGGCTGATTGGTTGGCTATTTGAGCCAGTAAAGGGGGCTTTACTATCAGAATGACCTTTGCTCTCCTCCAGGCCTGAGGACACACACTTTATTTTATGCCTGTATTAAAGAGATGGCAAATAGGAGTGGCAATACAGTCCACTCACGTTACGGAATTCAAAACTACAACGCTTGTCTTTCATAATTTGTTCAGATATACATAGATGTGTAGTGTCAGAGTTTGTTGCTGGCATGTCATGCCTAAGTTTGCTAAATCTTGTCAATAAAAAAAATCATTAAAGTAGTTGGTAACATCAGTGGATTTTGTAATGAATGAGCCATCTGATTCAATAAATGATGGAGCTGAGTTTGCCTTTTTGCCCAAATTTTAATTTAAGGTATGTTGGTCTGCAAGAGTGAAAAGTGCCAAGTAGTATCGAGTAGAGATTACATCTGTATTCTAAGTGGTGGATGGATGATGCACTAAATGATGTGTTTCCGAAGATGAAATATATCTCATATCAGTCAGTTTCACAGTTTGAATTGTGAGAAATTGGATATTAGGTTTTAAATAATAAAATTGTCCTCACTCCTCTTCTTAGCAACCTGTGAGGAGAGGATGTAGCAACTAACACACACGAAGAGGTGTTGCTGATATTTAAGATAAAAAGGGATATTTTAACAAAGAGACTGAACTTGAGGAAGGAAATATACCTGTTATATAATTTGAAAGAATCCATTCTGTCTTCAATGAAAGTATGTTTCCTGTGAGAATGATGAATCTCTGCAATTGACAGAAACAGATTCATATTTAATTATCATTGTAATTACATGCACTTTAGTCATTTAGAAGAAGACGGATGGGAAATCATTAGGAGCCCTTTGAAATCCAGATGTTTGTTAAATTATGTCTCTATGAACAACATTGTTCAATAGATTGCCAGAATATGTGCTTACTGTGAAACTCTGTAATTGATCCTCTAACTGATCTAAACTGGTAAAAAATAGCCCGTTCCTGCTGTGAAACGAAAAGATTTTACTGATTTCTCTTCTTCTTCTGTGGTTTATACCCCCCTGTCAAATCCAGATGAAGAATATTCAGCAAAAAGTTATACATCATCTCACAGAAAATGTATGAAATGTCAAAAGGTTTAATAATTATCAAATTATGGCAATACTCTAACAAAGCATGTAAGGGTAATGTCCTGTGATTTCCTTTGGTACAGTAGGTAATCAAAGGTACTGATAAAAGAAAAGATTCCTTTCTTTCTGCTTGTCCTCAGACACAAATCTCTCTTGAGGCTGATAACAATTCTGGGGGATGATTTCCATGCTCCAATTAGTACCTATTGTACAGTTCATTGGTTAGATCTAACAGTCCCACATCCCTATTTAGCATAGAAAGAGTATTACTTACTGTACGACTGTGTGACCAAAAGTAGAACCATAACAGAGCTGTGTTGGAATATAGTTCTGAGAATCCTCAGAACATTCTTTTCTGACCGGTTAAACCAGAGCAGATCACATTGCCTTACAGTCATTTCTCTTGCTATTGTTTCCAAATATACAACAGAAAGCTCAACAGGAAAAAAACGCTGATCACTGGTTAATTCAAAGTAAAGGCATTCACTTTTTTAAAACTTTGAAACCAGAAATGATTCCCAACAGCTTACTCTGGTTCCATGGATTTGTATTGAATCATTTGCATGCCGGATGCATTTAGTCTCTCCTTCTCTTCTGGTAGTGGACTACAGTACTCCACACAGTTAGAACACCCTAGACACCACCCAGATGTACAGTACCAGTCAAAGTTTGGACACACTTACTCATTCAAGGGTTTTTCTTTACTTTTACTATTTTCTACATTGTAGAATAATAGTGAATATATCAAAACTATAAAATAACACATATGGAATCATGTAGTAACCAAAAAAAGTGTGAAACAATCAAAACATATTTTATATTTGAGATTCCTCAAAGTAGCCCCAGCTTTGCACACACTTGGCATTCTCTCAACCAGCTTCACCTGGAATGCTTTTCCAACCGTCTTGAAGGAGTTCACACATATGCTGAGCACTTGGTGGCTGCTTTTCCTTCACTCTGCGATCCAACTCATCCCAAACCATCTAAATTGTGTTGAGGTTGAGTGATTGTGTAGGCCAGGTCATCTGATGCAGCACTCCATCACTCTCCTTCTTGGTCAAATATCCCTTACAAAACCTGGAGGTGTATTGGATCATTTTCCTATTAAAAAACAAATGATAGTCCCACTTGGCACAAACCAGATGGGCTGGCGTATCGCTAAAGAATGCTGTGGTAGCCATGCTGGTTAGGTGTGCCTTGAATTCTAAATAAATCACAGACAGTGTCACAAGTAAAGCACTCCCACACCATCACACCTCCCCCTCCATGCTTCACGGTTGGAAACACACATGTGGAGGTCATCCTTCTCTGCGTCTCACAAAGACACTGCGGTTGGAACCAAAAATCTCAAATTTGGACCAAAGGACACATTACCACTGGTCTATTGTCCATTGTCTCTTCTTCTTATTGGAGTCCTTTAGAAGTGTTTTTTTTTGCAGTAATTCGATCATGAAGACCTGATTCACGCGGTCTCCTCAGTTGATGTTGAGATGTGTCTCTTACTTGAACACACCGAAGCATTTATTTGGGCTGTAATTACTGAGGCTGGTAACTCTATTGAACTTATCCTCTGCAGCAGAGGTAACTCTGGGTGTTCTTTTCCTGTGGGGGTCCTCATGAGCGACAGTTTCATCATAGGGCTTAATGGTTTTTGCGACTGCACTTGAAGAAACTTTCAAAGTTCTCATTAAGAAAGGAGGACCAATGCACTCCTTATATAACAAAAAATGCCTGTATGGCATGTTCAATAGAAACATAGTTGTAAAAATCTGACGCGTTTCGGCTGCATGGCCTTCATCAGGGAGTACAAAGAAATAATACAATGTCCTCTTTTGAACAGCTTTTCCAATTAGCCCTAATTGGAAGAGGGAGTGGTCACAAAATTGATTGGACACTACCTAGTAAGCAATACTACACACATTAAAAAGTGAAATACTGTAGCTATGCTCTGAAAAAAGTTCTTCAAACTTTCCGGATTGACTGACCTTCATGTCTGAAAGTAATGATGGACTGTCGTTTCTCTTTGCTTATTCGAGCTGTTCTTGCCATATTATGGACTTGGTCTTTTACCAAATATATTTTGTGTATACCACCCCTACCTTGTCACAACACAACTGATTGCCTTAAACGCATTAAGAAAAAAATACATTTAAAAAATTGAATTTTTAACGAGGCACACCTGTTATTTGAAATGCATTCCAGTTGACTACCTCATTAAGCTGGTTGAGAGAATGCCAAGAGTGTGCAATGCTGTCATCAAGGCAAACGGTGGCTACTTTGAAGAATCTCAAATATAAAATATATTTTGATGTGTTTAACTCTTTTTTGCTTAGTACATATTTCCATATGTGCTTTTTCATAGTTTGATGTCTTCACTATTATTCTACAATGTAGAATAGGGTTATCCTCCAATGGAAGCCAAGCTCTACATGGCTCTCCTCCAATGGAAGCTACGCTCTACAGGGTTATCCTCCAATGGAAGCTAAGCTCTACAGGGCTCTCCTCCAATGGAAGCTAACCTCTACAGGGTTCTCCTCCAATGGAAGCTAAGCTCTACAGGGTTCTCCTCCAATGGAAGCTAACCTCTACAGGGCTCTCCTCCAATGGAAGCTAACCTCTACAGGGTTCTCCTCCAATGGAAGCTACCCTCTACAGGGTTCTCCTCCAATGGAAGCTACCCTCTACAGGGTTCTCCTCCAATGGAAGCTAACTACAGGGTTCTCTTCCAATGGAAGCTAACCTCTACAGGGTTCTCCTCCAATGGAAGCTAACTACAGGGTTCTCTTCCAATGGAAGCTAACCTCTACAGGGTTCTCCTCCAACAGAAGCAATAATTTCCCTCTACTTGCAGTAAGAGCGGGAGGGTGCACTTTAAGCCACTGTAAACAGCATGTGGCTGTATGTGGTGCAATTGAATCGTTACAGTCTTATGAAGGATGACTGTGACCATTATGTCTAATGTGAATGCAGTGTTTCTAAATGTGTCCCAGCATGCAGTGCACCACAAACCACCCATAGAGAAGTTGGTCACGTCTTTGACAAAACAACTCTGTTTATATAAAAAGGAAATATTGAACTTTTTTCAGTCTCATTTTAAAAAGATATAACTGCCCTCTCCCACACAAAAAAATCTGAGTAGTTGATTTTGATCAGACAGTCGTTGTAAAAGCACAACTCTATAAAAACGGTAGCCAATACTTTCCAAATCCTTCTCATGCCAATGAACATGTCTTGATTCATTCACTATCAACAAATTCGCATAATGCCTCAGAACCATATCCACAACAGTACTGAGCTCTCCGACCTAATCTCTCCTCCAAGAGTCAAGAGAGCACGTTTGATGCAACGTCACTAGGTGGCAATATGGTAACACAAACCATGCCTGCTGTAATAAATCCCCAGGCCACACTGTGAATATAAATTGATAATGTGTATTAACAGTATAAAGGTATAGGGTATTTTACATTAGGTACAAAAATACAGGATTTGGTACTTGATAAACCATAAATTAAATTAAATAGCAAGTGTTATCGGTAATGTGTGTGGCTTTTTATTTTATACTCATGTCTGATTCTCTCAATGCATTAATCTACTTTGATTTTATGACAGAGTAGAAATTGTGGACATGCACCTAACCGATCAATAATATCCTTATTTAGATAATCAAATGAGTGTAAAAACTATTTCACAATGTAATCCATATCTTTACTCTAAAAGTAGAGGGTATTTGAGCGAGAAATAGTAGCCTATCAGTATGATCATGTTTGGCGTTGAGATGTGGTCTGGCTGGTGTAACATTTGGCTTTGCAAGGGTCCGCTGAGAGCTCTCTTTTCCCTCTCCTGAGCCAGTGAAAGTGTCAGATCTGAACCAGGGAAAGTGAGGGATCTGAACCAGGGAAAGTGACAGATCTGAACCAGGGAAAGTGTCAGATCTGAACCAGGGAAAGTGTCAGATCTGAACCAGGGAAAGTGTCAGATCTGAACCAGGGAAAGTGACAGATCTGAACCTGGGAAAGTGACAGATCCTAGAATGGGAGAGGAGCTGGCAATGCACGTCAAAGCTCTCAGTGATTTCCAAAGAGCAATTGAAAGTTGGCATTAAATAATCGCTACACACACACAAAAATAAAAACAGACAGCAGTAGTATTCACAAAACATATAATACATCTTATTTATTAGGGGAGGTATTTATTAGGGGAGGGGGGGGGATCCTTTTGAAAGGCTGTGTGTGAATTTATTTGACCAATTCCTCAAGCTAGTTTTCAATTTTTTTGTGTGTGTTTTATGTTTCGGCATTAGTTTTGTGTTTCAGTTAATCATTTCCCACTATTTAATAACCAGTGAAATACAGTGAATGTATAAACATTACATCTATTCTTCTGTCTCTTTTGTATGAACTAATTCTCTTTCTATTCTTGAAGAATCACCGTTGTGAGTGACCAGGCGTGATTTATCCAGTGACTACTGCTGTATGATTTGAACAGTACTGCTGGGTCCAGATAAAACTTTTATTTTTAAACACTTCTTAATTAAGAAGACATTTCTTCTTAAACTGCCATTTTTTCCTTAACTATAGCGAAATTGCTATTCCTCAACAAAAGTTATTGGAAATGTTCGTATGTTATTTCCTATGTTTCTCCGTAAGAAAAAAAAAAGAAATGGGATTCTTGAAAACAATGTTTTGTGGATGTGTCCCAAATGGCACACTATTCCCTATATTATAGTGCACTACTTTTGACCAGGTTCCATAGGGCTCCCATATAATTCTGGTCAAAAGTAGTGCACTATAATATAGGGAATTAGGCTGCCATTTGGGGTGAGAGCTGTGTGAGTTCTGCCAACCCCACAGATCATGGAGTTAGCCCCGTAAACAACGAGCTATGACTTCTTCTTGGAAATACACTTAACTTTAGGACGGCTAAACCCTAGTCTCGTGACAAATTCGTGACAAATTCAAATCCATACTTTTGTAACCATTAACTTATTCTTGGGCAACTTCGAGACATAAAGCAGATAAATAACATGGAATAAAATGGAAATATCAACACTATTACAGTGGACCAAATCCTATCATCCCTGTCACATCGGCTTATTCATTGGTGTCAAAGCACATCACTAAATGTCAATGCCACATAAGATATTCACGAAGTTCCTAAGAAAAACGATGAATTGCTAAGAGCATTTTGAAGAATTGCACTTACAAAACAATCTTATGAACTTTTTTTATTTTTTTTTCCTTTTCACGTAGAATTTTCTGAATCCGGCCCATTGTGTCAAGATGTTGACGCAAGCCATGACTATTTCTGTATGGTTTGAAGAACATGTCGTCCCCCCCCCCTCCCGATGGAGTTATAAGGCTGAATGGCATAACACAATACATGACATGTACTCTATAAGAGCCATACAGCTTTACAACATTACTAAAGTACATTGAGTGCATAGTTTAAGGTTTACAGAAAAAATCTTGAATTACTTTAGCTCGTTCAGTCACATCAGCATTGTCTCCTCTCTTCACGCCGTCCTTCCTCTATTCTCTATGGGGGCTCCTGAGTGGCGCAGCCATCTAAGGCACTGCATTTCAGTGCAAGAGATGTCACTACAGACCTTGGTTCAATTCCAGGCTGTATCACAACTGGCCGTGATTGGGAGTCCCATAGGGCGGTGCACAATTGGCCCAGCATCATCTGGGTTTGGCCGGGGTAGGTCGAAAATGTTGTTAATTGAGGATTACACTGTTTTCCCCCCCCAATTTCGCCTAAAATGATATAACCAAATCTAATTGTCTGAAGCAAGGATATATAAATATTATTGATATCATTTGAAAGGAAACACTTTGAAGTTTGTGGAAATGTGAAATGAATGTAGGAGAATATAACACATTAGATCTGGTAAAATATAATACAGTGAAATGCAAAACAAAGGCCACAATGTATTATTCCAGTTTAGATTTTGGCCACCAGATGGCAGTAGTGTATGCGCAAAGTTTTAGACTGATCCAATGAACCATTACATTTATGTTCAAAATATTGTATCAAGTCTGCCCAAATGTGCCTAATTGTTTTATTGATATATTTTGAAGTTCATAACTGTGCACTCACCTCAAACAATAGCATGGTATTCACTATAATAGCTACTGTAAATTGGATGGTGCAGTTAGATTAATAAGAATTTAAGCTTTCTGCCCATATCAGATATGTCTATGTCCTGGGAAATGTTCTCATGCTAATCACATTAGCGCATGTTAGCTCAACTGTCCCATGGGGGGGGAGGTCACAGATCCCGCAGAGGATTTATTAACTAGTCAAGTCAGTTATGTAAAGGTTAAATAAAATAATTACTGATGGTGTCTTTGTGATGGTGTGAGAGTCAAGCAGTGTGCTCACGCTGTGTCGTGCTTCCTTCAGAGCTTCCTTCAGAGCTTCCTTCAGAGCTAGTCTTAGCACGGTTCTACCTCTTCCTCATGCTGAATGATCATATATTTCATCATCTGAAAAACAAGCAAAACACATCTAAGGCCTTTAATAATGGAAGTCCCCAGAGTCACTTTGTCTCACCCCCCCATACAACGCAGTTAAAAAAGAAGCACTATCAGCAGTACACACATCTTTTCCAAAATGACTCACAGAGTGAAGCCACTGTGTTAGCCTAGCCTACTGCAAATAAATATGACAACTCTATTGATATACTTTGTGAATAATCAATGTTAAAAAAAAAAAATACCTTGTCGTATTGTTATCGTATTGTAAAAGCAGGGGGAATAAACGTAATCATTTAATTAGACACTGCAGTACTCAGACATGGAGCAGCCGACTGTGATCAATACATAATAAGATCCGATATCAATTAGGTACCTCTTCAACCGGGCCAGCAGTATGGACACAGTGTGACTAACACTAAGTTAGTCCCGGAGGGAGCCATTGTAGCTCCAACTAACGACTAAGCTGAACTCTGGATGAATTACCCTTTCTGGGTTGTTTCGTCGTAGCTGTATATGTGGTTTCTCCTCTGACTAGGTGTAGGTGGAACTTCCATCTACTACAATTATCCAATGAAGCCATGTTGGCAGAGTTTCTGAAAACTGCCCTTGGATTTGAGATAACATTGTTGTCTGCTGCCAAAGACAACTAGAAAGATGTGCAGTCAAAATCAATTAATTACATTGTATTTATAAAACCCTTTGTTTTACATTAGCAGTGCTACAGTGATACAGAAACCCAGGTTCAACCCCCCCCCCCCCCCCCCCCCCCCCAACCAACAGGCAATACAGATGTGGGAACAGGATTCATCTACGTGTTCTAATACATGGATAAATGGCAACACGTATGTAATACAGCTCTATCATTTACTCAATATAGTATACATTTATACTGGTCTTCATCAGGCAATCAGTAGATGATTACAATTCAAACCCTGAAACAAAAATGTATTATAAAAAAAAGGAGGTAGGAGGAATAGAAGTTGAAATGTTTCAACCAAAAAAAACATCAACCGCCGTTTTTCTGCAACACCCCAACCATGTAGGACTGAGGCAGGGAGGTAGGGATGGTAGGGGGAGTCACTGAAGCAAAGACAGAGCGTGAACTAGAATGATTGAGGTTACATAGGTGACCTCATAAACTAAAATCCATGGCAGATTCCCAAGGTGGAACGTTGAATTATGCTGTCATTAAAAAGGACAGGTCCAGTTGCCAAGGTTAGTATGTAAAGTATAATCACCTGCCTTTCCCTCATCCAGTCTCTCATTAGTCCTTTTCATGGGCCAACTGAGATTATACCTTGAACTTCCTTTGCTATCACTAAGTCCCCACTGGGGATGGCTGTGAATGGCTCCGCTAGGGCCATTTATATCCAGATATCTCAGGTCTGGTAGGCAGGTCTACCGCTGCCTGGTGACTATGTGGATGTGTCCCAAATGGCACACTATTCCCTATATTATAGTGCACTACTTTTGACAAGGTTCCATAGGGCTCCCATATAATTCTGGTCAAAAGTAGTGCACTATAATATAGGGAATTAGGCTGCCATTTGGGGTGAGAGCTGTGTGAGTTCTGCCAACCCCACAGATCATGGAGCTAGCCCCGTAAACAACGAGCTATGACTTATGGCCATGTTACGTCCTCGTTTACACAAAGGACCTCTGGAGATGGCCCTCTAGCGTGTATCAATGTGTTAGAATAGTGATAGCGTAGCAGTAAGTGCTACAACATATATAATAGAATAGTGTATATAATGTACATCATGTAAAACAGAATAACTCTAGGTGCAATAACAGTATAATACCATGTATAATAACAGTATAATAACAGTAGTGCTTCTACACCTGCATTGCTTGCTGTTTGGGGGTTTTAGGCTGGGTTTCTGTACAGCACTTTGAGATATCAGCTGATGTACGAAGGGCTATATAAATACATTTGATTTTGAGTATATCATGTACAATAACATGTATAATTACAGTATAATAACAGTACATACAGTATAATAACAGTGTATGTATATTAACAGCATATAAAAAGTATAATAACAGTGTAATAAAATATTATCTCATGTATAATAACAGTATAATAACAGTGTCATACCAATAGTATATCATGTATAATAACAGTGTAATAACAGTGTCATACCAATAGCATATCATGTATAATAACAGTGTAATACCAGTGTAATACCAATAGTATATCATGTATAATAACAGTGTAATACCAATAGTATATCGTGTATAATAACATGTATAATAACAGTGTAATAACAGTGTAATACCAATAGTATATCATGTATAATAACAGTGTAATAACAGTGTAATACCAATAGTATATCATGTATAATAACAGTGTAATACCAATAGTATATCATGTATAATAACAGTGTAATACCAATAGTATATCATGTATAATAACAGTGTAATAACAGTGTAATACCAATAGTATATCATGTATAATAACAGTGTAATACCAATAGTATATCATGTATAATAACAGTGTAATACCAATAGTATATCATGTATAATAACAGTGTAATACCAGTGTAATACCAATAGTATATCATGTATAATAACAGTGTAATACCAATAGTATATCATGTATAATAACAGTGTAATACCAATAGTATATCATGTATAATAACAGTGTAATAACAGTGTAATACCAATAGTATATCATGTATAATAACAGTGTAATACCAGTGTAATACCAATAGTATATCATGTATAATAACAGTGTAATACCAATAGTATAACATGTATAATAACAGTGTAATACCAATAGTATAACATGTATAATAACATGTATAATAACAGTGTAATAACAGTGTAATACCAATAGTATATCATGTATAATAACAGTGTAATACCAGTGTAATAACAGTGTAATAACAGTGTAATAACAGTATAATAACAGTGTAATACCAATAGTATGTCATGTATAATAACAGTGTAATACCAATAGTATATCGTGTATAATAACATGTATAATAAGTGTAATAACAGTGTAATACCAATAGTATATCATGTATAATAACAGTGTAATAACAGTGTAATACCAATAGTATATCATGTATAATAACAGTGTAATACCAATAGTATATCATGTATAATAACAGTGTAATACCAATAGTATATCATGTATAATAACAGTGTAATACCAATAGTATATCATGTATAATAACAGTGTAATACCAGTGTAATACCAATAGTATATCATGTATAATAACAGTGTAATACCAATAGTATATCATGTATAATAACAGTGTAATACCAATAGTATAGCATGTATAATAACAGTGTAATAACAGTGTAATACCAATAGTATATCATGTATAATAACAGTAATACCAATAGTATATCATGTATAATAACAGTGTAATACCAATAGTATATCATGTATAATAACAGTGTAATAACAGTGTAATACCAATAGTATATCATGTATAATAACAGTGTAATAACAGTGTAATACCAATAGTATATAATGTATAATAACAGTGTAATACCAATAGTATATAATGTATAATAACAGTGTAATACCAATAGTATATCATGTATAATAACAGTGTAATACCAATAGTATATCATGTATAATAACAGTGTAATACCAGTGTAATACCAATAGTATATCATGTATAATAACAGTGTAATACCAGTGTAATACCAATAGTATATCATGTATAATGAATGACATGTATAATAACAGTGTAATACCAATAGTATATCATGTATAATAACATGTATAATAACAGTGTAATAACAGTGTAATACCAATAGTATATCATGTACAATAACAGTGTAATACCAATAGTATATCGTGTATAATAACATGTATAATAACAGTGTAATAACAGTGTAATACCAATAGTATAGCATGTATAATAACAGTGTAATAACAGTGTAATACCAATAGTATATCATGTATAATAACAGTAATACCAATAGTATATAATGTATAATAACAGTGTAATACCAATAGTATGTCATGTATAATAACAGTGTAATACCAATAGTATATCATGTATAATAACAGTGTAATACCAATAGTATATCATGTATAATAACAGTGTAATAACAGTGTAATACCAATAGTATATAATGTATAATAACAGTGTAATACCAATAGTATATAATGTATAATAACAGTGTAATACCAATAGTATATCATGTATAATAACAGTGTAATACCAATAGTATATCATGTATAATAACAGTGTAATACCAATAGTATATCATGTATAATAACAGTATAATAACATGGATCTAAGTGCAATAAAAGTGTGCAATAACACACCCTCATGTTTGTCATGGAAGTGTCAAGGAAATACACTGTCATGACAATACATATTTCAACCATGTCTGGACATTAAGATGACTCTTATTAATCTCAATCAATATGCACATGTGAAATGGTCCTATTCAATCAACGGGAATGCTCCGTTTTTGAATGGTTTAAACTTGACCATTCTGGCAGGGGGTACTGATCAGGCTGGACAGACACACACGGTTGTTCATTTGGCAGCCTGGAGAGATAACGCCTAATATCATTGTTCACACATGTAATATAGAATATTAGGGTATAATTTTATAACACCAAATATGCATCTGAACAGACATGTTTATCTTTGCACCTAGTAATGATATATTTAGCCACTACTCACACAACTACTATATCTGCAGTGTTATCCACTGCAAAGAGTGGAATTACATTTCAAGACGGGCAGCAAAATGACAAACACTTGAAACCGTGAGTGTTACTGGTGGCGAATGGTTCACAGGGTTGGTGATGTTTCTTCTATAGGAAGAATTGTATATTCCTACTGGGAAATGTCTCGCACAACAGCACATGTCATATAAGAACAATACAGCATTTTGATGACAGAGAGGATATGACATCACTAGTTCCTCTAAAGACAAGAGAAGATACTTGTGTAGCTCCTTGAGGCTGCATTCAAAATAAGGCCTTTGAACAATTAATGTAAGCTTGTGCGAGTACAAAGGGGAAGATCATGTGCTACAGGCTAATTGAGAGGTGCTCCGCTATACATTACCATGGATGTGTTGTCTAGAGGTGCTCCGCTATACATTACCATGGTCGGGTTGTCTAGAGGTGCTCCGCTATACATTACCATGGATGTGTTGTCTAGAGATGCTCTGCTATACATTACCATGGTCAGGTTGTCTAGAGATGCTACTCTATACATTACCATGGTGGGGTTGGGACTAAGCAGCTAATGTAGTTACAGTAGGTGTATCTATCTTATATACCACAAAGGCCTATACTATACTAACTAGCTAATGCTACTCTATACATTACCATGGTGGGGTTGTCTAGAGATGCTACTCTATACATTACCATGGTGGGGTTGTCTAGAGATGCTACTCTATACATTACCATGGTCGGGTTGTCTAAAGATGCTACTCTATACATTACCATGGTCAGGTTGTCTAGAGATGCTCTGCTATACATTATCATGGTCAGGTTGTCTAGAGATGCTACTCTATACATTACCATGGTCGGGTTGTCTAGAGATGCTACTCTATACATTACCATGGTCGGGTTGTCTAGAGATGCTACTCTATACATTACCATGGTCGGGTTGTCTAGAGATGCTCTGCTATACATTACCATGGTCGGGTTGTCTAGAGATGCTACTCTATACATTACCATGGTGGGGTTGTCTAGAGATGCTACTCTATACATTACCATGGTGGGGTTGTCTAGAGATGCTCTGCTATACATTACCATGGTCAGGTTGTCTAGAGATGCTACTCTATACATTACCATGGTGGGGTTGGGACTAAGCAGCTAATGTAGTTACAGTAGGTGTATCTATCTTATATACCACAAAGGCCTATACTATACTAACTAGCTAATGCTACTCTATACATTACCATGGTGGGGTTGTCTAGAGATGCTACTCTATACATTACCATGGTGGGGTTGTCTAGAGATGCTACTCTATACATTACCATGGTCGGGTTGTCTAAAGATGCTACTCTATACATTACCATGGTCAGGTTGTCTAGAGATGCTCTGCTATACATTATCATGGTCAGGTTGTCTAGAGATGCTACTCTATACATTACCATGGTCGGGTTGTCTAGAGATGCTACTCTATACATTACCATGGTCGGGTTGTCTAGAGATGCTACTCTATACATTACCATGGTCGGGTTGTCTAGAGATGCTCTGCTATACATTACCATGGTCGGGTTGTCTAGAGATGCTACTCTATACATTACCATGGTGGGGTTGTCTAGAGATGCTACTCTATACATTACCATGGTGGGGTTGTCTAGAGATGCTACTCTATACATTACCATGGTGGGGTTGTCTAGAGATGCTTCTCTATACATTACCATGGTCGGGTTGTCAATTGAAGGTTTTCTTTCTCTGTGAACATGACTTTCTTTCTGAAGACATACCTTTCACTGTAGCGAGAGACTTGTCAACCAAAGCCATTTCGTCATTAACTACAAAAGTCTCAGCAAGTTGTGACATTAGACCTACAGTACCTACTTTCTGAATGTGTGATCCATAATCAAACACATTGAAGATGTTTTGATTTACAGTTGTTTTGTTTGGCTATCAAGAGAAAGCTCACCAGGATTATAGTCCAACATATCGTATTCTCTTTCAACTTTTAGCATTTGCATGAAGCGGCTGTTGGCACGAAGTACGTATGTCTCTGAGCATGTAATATTAATCGATCATGGCAGCAGGACAGGCTTTATTTTGAGTCCCAAATGGTAACCTATTACCTATATAGTGCGCTGCTTTTGAGCAGGGCTCATAGGTCTCTGGTCAACAGTAGTGCACTAGAATGTAGGGAATAGGGTTCCATATACTTTGGCTTCTCTGTGATTCCTTACAAATCCTTAATATGCAAATGTCATCATGTTTAAAGGCTTACCTAACAGGTGCTTTTGTTGGGCGGGTTTTGTTAAACTGTGGCATAATTCATTATGTGGCAACCTAAACCTGGTATTAAGGTTGATATGCTAGAAATCATGCTAAGTATAATGCAATGCTATGTGTTAAATGACTCATGTAGTTTCCTGATTTGACTCAAGCTTCCAAATACAACCATAGCGTAGCTAAATTAGCTAGTTAGTATAGTATAGGCCTTTGTGGTATATAAGATAGATACACCTACTGTAACTACATTAGCTGCTTAGTACCTTTTTAGCTAGCTAGATCAACAAATCACACTAATGTCCACTAGCCAGCCAACTAGCTAGTTAGTATAGGCCTTTGTAGTATATAAGATAGATATGCCTAGCTATGCTAACTGCTTGGTACCTTTTTAGCTATCTATATCAACTAATCACACTAATATCTGCTAGCCAGCCAACTTGTTTGTTAAATTAACAAAAACTTAGAAACATGTACATTTAAACATAGCCATACTGCCATGTCGTTGTTTTGAAGGTATTCTGGATACCTGGTCAAGATAGATCAACCAATATTAGATGATATCGATTTATTTTATATGTCATAAACTCAAAACACATACTCTCTTTCAAAACAAGAACCACACATGAATTAGTTTCACTAACGTACATTTAAAAGAAAGTTTAGGTAGGAAGGCCTATTCTTTTGAAACAAAAATTGGAATTCACGTGTTCTCCTAAGACTACGTTGTCTGACTGATGCCGTTTATTAATGATTCAGAGCTGAACTTTACATTGTGCTGACACCAGAGATGGGATGGCTAAACTGTGAATTAAGCCTTAAAATCCCTTCGATTCCTCCTGGCAGAAGACTTGCTCCATCACTGATTCTGCAACTCCTCCTCCTCCCCAAAACAAGGAGACCTACTTTATACACATCCAATTTTTTTAAACCTTTATTTAACTAGGCAAGTCAGTTAAGAACAAATTCTTATTTTCAATGATGGCCTAGGAACAGTGGGTTAACTGCCTTGTTTAGGAGCAGAATGACAGATTTGTACCTTGTCAGCTCGGTGATTTGAACTTGCAACCTTTCGGTTACTAGTCCAACGCTCTAACCACTAGGCTACCCTGTCGCCCCAATAAGGCTCTGGTCAAAAGTAGTGCACTACATATGGAATAGGGTGCCATTTGGGACTCATACCCTATGTAGGCTGCATGCGCTCCCCGTCCATCCAGCTACCTGTTAAAAATCGTGCGTAATGAAAAAGCAGAATGTCACCGTGTCTCTCTGCGAGACAAATTATATATTTTCCTTCTGTAAAAGGAGAGGGAAAAAAAAGTCACTTAAGCACAAGTGCAGATCACATTTAATTAGAAAGAGGGGATTTAAATTGCCATGCATCAAACACTGTGGTGATGACCAAATGGAAGGAACTTGGGGCCATGGGCCAACGTTTCCATGAGCTGCCTCACAACCACCGAAATCCTTTGAGCTATGGAGGTCAATAAGGTCACAGCACAGCCACCTTCATTAATTATGACCCAGGGTTCAACAAACCATCAGAATCTCAATGACCAACAGGGGGGTGTGGCCCAAATGGCACCCTATTCCCTATGGGCTCCGGTCAAAAGAAGGGCACTATATAGGGAATAGTGTGCCATTTAGGATTCAGACATGATCTATTCTATTCTGAGGAAGATACAATAAAATAGCACTAAAACAAATTTCCAGTTTTAAATCCATCTTGTCAAAGAGGTTTTTGAATCTATTAAAAACATTTTTATTTCATTTTTATGTATCTCCTTTGAATTAATTTGACAGTATTGTCTATTTCGTATACATGGTAGGATTGTTATGTGGTGGTCAGATAATTCATCTTATTTTGGGAACGAGGACGGAGTGAGATGTTCGTCGACCGGGTCTGTCGCTAACGAATCCATTTTCAACGTTTCTGTGGAGAAGCGGCAGCAGGTAATTTGTTCATGACTGTTAACCTGTCAAAGTGGGTGCATATTTTTACCACTTAGCTGACACCTTTTGTTGGTGGAGTGATTTTACTCTCATTATGTCTCACCGACCCATCAATAATAACCCCACAGCTGTCAAAGTCCATTAATGTACATCTACACGAGAAAGAGTTCAAATATTCATATTCATATTCAGGCATATCAATTTTCATAGTGCTGCTCTGTGAGATGGATTGGACAGACGTTTAAAATGAACCATTTTTTTTACGAATCAATTGTGAGACAGGAACACACAACCATAGCTATTGGATCAAGGTCAAATATTATCCATACTTCTCTTATCTCTAGCGTTAGACAGCTTACTTCTGTTTTTGAAAAACAAATAATTGTATATACGTTCTCGTGTCTCGAAATACATTGGGAGAAAATGGTATTCTCCCAATATTGACGAAATACTTTTTTGTGCAAGTTGGGGTTCTTCTTACACATCAATACTGATATTAGACTATATTGAAGACTATAATACTTGTCTTGTATTTTCAACATCTGAGAAGAAATTGCAATTTACTTCCGACTCGTCACAATCCAATATACTGTGAGAATACATTGGGAAATTCCTCCAACCCATGACAATCTTATACAGCTCTAAAGTAAAGCTCTCTTTAGTCACATCCAATGTATAAAAGAGTCTCCGTGTATTGAACATCTCTCCAGAATATCTGCAAGAAAGCACTACCAGTACAGCACCTTCAGCGTTTTCAAGACTATAATGCTTCGGGAAGACTAAGTGCTTATTGCAACACTGCACCAGGTATAAACATGCAACGTACGAGATTCACAGGTCCCACATTGACATTTAATTAATATTCCGCGGCCATATTGTCTATACTTATGAACTCAGCAGAGAAAAAGTGAAATTAATTCACCAGCTACGACCATGTTTCATAATCCTCCAGGTAGTTCCAGGATGTAGTGACTAGGAATCCTGGATATAGTGACTAGGTATCCTGGATATCCAGGATGTAGTGACTAGGAATCCTGTATATCCAGGATGTAGTGACTAGGTATCCTGGATATCCAGGATGTAGTGACTATGTATCCTGGATATCCAGGATGTAGTGACTAGGTATCCTGGATATCCAGGATGTAGTGACTAGGAATCCTGTATATCCAGGATGTAATGACTATGTATCCTAGATATCCAGGATGTAATGACTATGTATCCTAGATATCCAGGATGTAGTGACTAGGTATCCAGGATGTAGTGACAGGTATCCAGGAGGTAGTGACTAGGATGTAGTGACTAGGAATCCTGGATATAGTGACTAGGTATCCTGGATATCCAGGATGTAGTGACTAGGTATCCTGGATATCCAGGATATAGTGACTATGTATCCTGTATATCCAGGATGTAGTGACTATGTATCCTGGATATCCAGGATGTAGTGACTATGTATCCTGGATATCCAGGATGTAGTGACTATGTATCCTGGATATCCAGGATGTAGTGACTATGTATCCAGGATATCCAGGATGTAGTGACTATGTATCCAGGATGTAGTATACTATGTATCCAGGATGTAGTGACTAGGTATCCTGGATATCCAGGATGTAGTGACTAGGATGTAGTGACTATGTATCCTAGATATCCAGGATGTAGTGACTATGTATCCTGGATATCCAGGATGTATTGACTATGTATCCTGGATATCCAGGATGTAGTGACTATGTATCCTGGATATCCAGGATGTAGTGACTATGTATCCTGGATATCCAGGATGTAGTGACTATGTATCCAGGATGTAGTGACTAGGTATCCTGTATATCCAGGATGTAGTGACTAGGAATCCTGTATATCCAGGATGTAGTGACTAGGAATCCTGTATATCCAGGATGTAGTGACTAGGTATCCTGGATATCCAGGATGTAATGACTATGTATCCTAGATATCCAGGATGTATTGACTAGGTATCCTGTATATCCAGGATGTAGTGACTAGGTATCCTGTATATCCAGGATGTAGTGACTAGGTATCCAGGATGTAGTGACAGGTATCCAGGAGGTAGTGACTAGGATGTAGTGACTAGGAATCCTGGATATAGTGACTAGGTATCCTGGATATCCAGGATGTAGTGACTATGTATCCTGGATATCCAGGATATAGTGACTATGTATCCTGTATATCCAGGATGTAGTGACTATGTATCCTGGATATCCAGGATGTAGTGACTATGTATCCTGGATATCCAGGATGTAGTGACTATGTATCCAGGATATCCAGGATGTAGTGACTATGTATCCAGGATGTAGTATACTATGTATCCAGGATGTAGTGACTAGGTATCCTGGATATCCAGGATGTAGTGACTAGGATGTAGTGACTATGTATCCTAGATATCCAGGATGTAGTGACTATGTATCCTGGATATCCAGGATGTATTGACTATGTATCCTGGATATCCAGGATGTAGTGACTATGTATCCTGGATATCCAGGATGTAGTGACTATGTATCCTGGATATCCAGGATGTAGTGACTATGTATCCAGGATGTAGTGACTAGGTATCCTGTATATCCAGGATATAGTGACTAGGTATCCAGGATGTAGTGACAGGTATCCAGGAGGTAGTGACTAGGATGTAGTGACTAGGTATCCTGGGTATAGTGACTAGGTATCCTGGATATCCAGGATGTAGTGACTAGGATGTAGTGACTAGGTATCCTGGATATCCAGGATGTGGTGACTAGGATGTAGTGACTAGGTATCCTGGATATCCAGGAGGTAGTGACTAGGATGTAGTGACTAGGTATCCTGGATATAGTGACTAAGTATCCTGGATATCCAGGATGTAGTGACTAGGATGTAGTGACTAGGTATCCTGGATATCCAGGGTGTGGTGACTAGGTATCCTGGATATCCATGATGTGGTGACTAGGTATCCTGGATATCCAGGGTGTGGTGACTAGGTATCCTGGTTATCCAGGAGGTAGTGACTAGGATGTAGTGACTAAGTATCCCTGATATAGTGACTAGGTATCCTAGATATCCAGGATGTAGTGACTAGTATGTAGTGACTAGGTATCCTGTATATCCAGGATGTAGTGACTAGGAATCCTGTATATCCAGGATGTAGTGACTAGGAATCCTGGATATCCAGGATGTAGTGACTAGGATGTAGTGACTAGGAATCCTGGATGTAGAGACTAGGTATCCTGGATATCCAGGATGTAGTGACTAGGTATCCTGGATATCCAGGATGTGGTGACTAGGTATCCTGGATATCCAGGATGTGGTGACTAGGTATCCTGGATATCCAGGAGGTAGTGACTAGGATGTAGTGACTAAGTATCCTGGATATAGTGACTAGGTATCCTAGATATCCAGGATGTAGTGACTAGGATGTAGTGACTAGGTATCCTGGATATCCAGGATGTAGTGACTAGGATGCAGTGACTAGGTATCCTGGATATCCAGGATGTAGTGACTAGGAATCCTGGATATCTAGGATGTAGTGACTAGGATGTAGTGACTAGGAATCCTGGATGTAGTGACTAGGTATCCTAGATATCCAGGATGTAGTGACTAGGTATCCTGGATATCCAGGATGTGGTGACTAGGTATCCTGGATATCCAGGATGTGGTGACTAGGATGTAGTGACTAGGTATCCATGATATCAAGGATGTAGTGACTAGGTATCCTGGATATCCAGGATGTGGTGACTAGGATGTAGTGACTTAGGTATCCTGGATATCCAGGATGTAGTGACTAGGTATCCTGGATATCCTGGTGTTCTAGGACTGCGTCCCAAAAGGCTCCTTATTCCCTACACAGTGCACTACTTTTGACCAGATTCCTGATGAGAAGTAGTGCACTACAGTATGTATGGAATAGTGTGTCATTTGGTATGCATCCTGGGTATCTCCTAGTATGTACAGTATCTTAACAACAACACCATCTTATCCCTGAGGTCTTCATGTGATTTAAGGCGTCCACATGCTTCCCAGCCGTAACAGTTCGCAAGAGTTTGTTCATACATAGTGATGTTTTAGGTTAGTTTTGGACTTCGGTAAAGGGTTTTTTCGGCTGTTTGGGTAGACCATTTTTTTCTTCCTAGAGGCAAGCCGAAGTCTACACCCCTTCATCAGTGATTGGTCAACAGAAGGGATTTCTCTTTGTTGTTATCCAATAAGAATTACTGCACCAAACATCTTAGTTAGGACACCAAACCTCTTAATTAAGGACAGATTTCTTGAGTTATCTTAGATTAATTATGACTATATTGAGGAAGTGTATACTGGCTACGGCATCTCAAAATGGCCAAACAGTACTATTGACACTCTTTTCTTGTTTACCAAGCAAATGTATTTTAAGGGAGAAAGTAAGCACTTTGGATAGGCGCCAGACAAACTGAAGCCATTAGGGTCCTGTCTAGCTAGGCTCTCCCATGGGTTAATGGACCCATCCCTAAGTCCCATACCAACCCCCTGCCACCTACCTACCGAGTTCTGCACTTCCTCCACCCTAAGCCCATATTCCTCATTATCACTGTGTTCCATGAGAGAAGATTGATAGATACACGGAGGTATCACACAGAAGAGATACACGGAGGTATCACACAGAGGAGATACGTGGAGGTATCACACAGAGGAGATACATGGAGGTATTACAGGCATAGGGGAGATTAGTCCAAAATATCTTGTGAACAGAACACTCTCTCACACCAGGAACCAGGTGATATGATGCACTACTGTAGAACTCCTTAATAAAGGCACAATCAGCAATTTGTTTTGTTTTATCTATGTTTACTATTGATTGCAGAGTTCTACTGACGTTACAAATACCTGATTGCAGCCGTTTACTGAGGCGATTAAGTCCTTTTAAGGATTGGTTTGGCAACAAAGGGACAACAGTCTTAGACGACAGGGACCTTAAAAGCCTTTCCTGGAGCCAATGGACCAGAGGACTAAGAACAGACTCAATCCTCCTACTTCAACAATTGATACAACCAGGATCAATGGACAGCACAAACAACAATCCATGTCCACACAGGCATGCTCACATGGGCAAGCTTGCACAGGCACGTTCGCACATATCCTGTCCACAATTGTCCCCAAGATAATAGATACAACAACAACTTACCATTTGTTGGTCCACTTGAGGCCGTTGGTGCATAGCAAAAACAAAAGGCCAAAGGTTTTTAGTAAGATTTGTAGATGGCTAATGCAATAGTCAATACATATTTGTTCAGAATATTCTTAAATACATCTGCAAGGTAATGGCTGACGTTATTATAGGCCAACATATTCCGCTCTACATTTTCAGAGGGAAAATATGATTTTAACTTCATACGACTTTGACAAATAAGACGGTTTATAACAATGACTTTTATTTACCTAAGTAGCGTGTCAATTAAAATTGTTCTCCACATGTTTCATGCCATCTTGTCAGTTTAACCCTATTGATTTGTTATTGATATTTCTAATGTACAGGACCTGCTGTTCTTTTGTTGTCACGACTCCCACCGAAGGTGGCTCCTCTTCCTGTTTGGGCGGCACTCGGCGGTCGTTGTCACCGGTCTACTAGCTGCCACCAATCCCTTTTCTGTTGGTTTTGTCTTATTACACCGGTTTCTTGTTTAGGTTTTTAGTTGGGCTATTTAAGCCGGTAAGGTCCGCCTGCTCTTTGGGCTTATTTTTCCTCTGTGTATGTTTGTGGTCGTGCGTTTCCCTTTGTTTTTCTTCCGGACTGGTTGGGTCCTGGTTTTGGGCCGGTCTTGTATGTGCGCCCGGTATTGGCATGACCATTTTTCTCTGTGCCGGAATAAAACATTGTTCCGTACCTTCTGCTTCCTGCGCCTGACTCCGCACCCACTACGCCTCAAGTGCGTTACATTTGTATTGATATACCCTAGTCTGCCTGGTCTGACACAGCTTTAGACTGCTACAGTATATTTGACCCATCTCCAGTTTAGATGCTTTAGAAAATCCTTTATAAGCAAATTCACAGCACAGATGTTTTAAAAGTTGTGCTCTAAAGTTGTGCTTCTCTCCGGTGACCTTTGAACCACCCCAGATTGACTGTTCCTAATATACTGTGGTGTGTGTCCCAAATAGCACCCTATTTCCTATAGAGTACAGTTTTTTGACCGAAAGTAGTACACAATATAGTACACTTTATTGGGAATAGGTTGTCATTTGGGATACAACCTTTGCTTGAGTGAGAATGGATTCCCTCCAATGAAGTTTTTTTTTTTATCACAGAATCTCCTGTCTAGCATTTACCGGACCTGACATGGTAACAATGGGAGATGAGCTGACTGGCTACTTCCTTCTAGAGGCCTTGTCAGACCAATCAAAAAATAACTTTGTTCAAAGCCCTGTGGGATCCCTCGCTTTTGTTGCGCCAGGAAATCAAGCAGTAGGACACCCTATCTAGGTTAACAGAGGCTTGGGCCATAGAAATATAATCTCTAGAATGGTCCGTGTACCGACATGTATGTATAACTGATAGATGCGCCCACACACTCTACATGCTAATGTCGGACCCGTTAGACAAGCTGTCGCCATTGGCGTCGGCTAACGGGGATCCTAATAAATCTAATTAAATCTAATTGCTGTGGTCTGATGGGCTTTAATTCATTCTAGTAATTCTATTTCTATGGTTGATTCATCACATTGCTCATGTTTGAGGCAGTCATACTGTAAATATCTAGTATTGTGTTGGTATAATAATGAATAACATTTCCTCTCAAAATAAACCACTAAGACTTAGATTTAATCTGGTCCTCTTTACATTAATGACCGAACATCTGTAGCGTTTACCGTGAAAGGTGCAAAGTTGAAAAGGGGTGATCAGATTGACTCAAGCCCTTGTTCAGCATGTTTTCTATTCCAGTATGATGGAATCACATCATTATCATCTGGTCCCGTCTTAGACACTTCAAATTTCTGAGAAGAAACATTAGAGCCCGTCTTTAAGCAGCCAGTTTGCCTTTTATGATTTGAGTCCAGTTTTTCAGGAAATTATCCATATTTAATAAATTGTAGGAAATAGTACACTTTATAGGGAATAGGTTGTCATTTGGTTACATCCACAAATCCCTACTATTGGGCAGTCCATTCAAAAGCACTATGAAGTAAATTGTAGATGTATTGTACTTCTGGAGGATTTTGACTAAAAGACGAGCAAATCATAAGGGACTGGGATTCCAGGAACGATGGGTAGAGTTCCAGAACCATAGAGTTCTGCTGTCATAAGGGACTGGGATTCCAGGAACGATGGGTAGAGTTCCAGAACCATAGAGTTCTGCTGTCATAAGGGACTGGGATTCCAGGAACAATGGGTAGAGTTCTAGAACTATAGAGTTCTGCTGTCATTAGGGACTGGAATTCCAGGAACGATGGGTAGAGTTCCAGAACCATAGAGTTCTGCTGTCATAAGGGACTGGGATTCCAGGAACGATGGGTAGAGTTCCAGAACCATAGAGTTCTGCTGTCATAAGGGACTGGGATTCCAGGAACGATGGGTAGAGTTCCAGAACCATAGAGTTCTGCTGTCATAAGGGACTAGGATTCCAGGAACAATGGGTAGAGTTCCAGAACCATAGAGTTCTGCTGTCATAAGGGACTGGGATTCCAGGAACGATGGGTAGAGTTCCAGAACCATAGAGTTCTGCTGTCATAAGGGACTGGGATTCCAGGAACGATGGGTAGAGTTCCAGAACCATAGAGTTCTGCTGTCATAAGGGACTGGGATTCCAGGAACGATGGGTAGAGTTCCAGAACCATAGAGTTCTGCTGTCATAAGGGACTGAAATTCCAGGAACGATGGGTAGAGTTCTAGAACCATAGAGTTCTGCTGTCATAAGGGACTGAAATTCCAGGAACGATGGGTAGAGTTCCAGAACCATAGAGTTCTGCTGTCATAAGGGACTGAAATTCCAGGAACGATGGGTAGAGTTCCAGAACCATAGAGTTCTGCTGTCATTAGGGACTGGAATTCCTGGAACGATGGGTAGAGTTCTAGATCTATAGAGTTCTGCTGTCATTAGGGACTGGAATTCCTGGAACGATGGGTAGAGTTCTAGAACCATACAGTTCTGCTGTCGTTCTAGTTATAAAAAGGCCTGCTATTGTGAATTGAACCAAGCTATTCATGTAAACCTATTCATCTGCACCTCTGTACCTCTGTGATTTCAGAAATGATAGACCCATACTTCTTCTGTAGTTCTGTTTGTGATATTGAAATTCTAACAACATACGTGTGTTAAATATACTTCTTTAGGAAAAGAATGGAGGGGAGGCATGACTTTGAAAACATTTCAGAGATATTTCAACATTTAAATTCATATGCAGTCAAAATGACTGCCTTGATGCTTCTAGAAAGGCCTACCACAAAGTGCTTCATGTGGGTCTATTCGTCCGCACCAAACCTCTGTAGTCTCTAAGTAGTCTGTTCACACAATATCTCCAAATGTAAGATGGCCCTGGCAGCCAATCTTCCACAAAATGATGAGTCACTTAGTAATCAGCATGAAGAGGTTCCACTGAATGAGAACAAATAATACCTTTCTCTGTGAGGGCTTTTTATGATTGGGAGGTATGTCATCACCTCACTTGAATTCCCTCTGTGACCAAGACAGATGTACAGACAGACAGACAGACATGGTCCGAAATATCAACACGCTTATTGTTAACAGTTCTGTGAAGAAAGAAGAAGATAGAAGTAGAAGAAGAACAAGTAGAAGGAGGAAGAGGAGAAGAAGTAGAAGAAAGAGGAAGAGAAGAAGAAGAAGAGGAAGAAGAGGAGAAGAAGAAGGAGGAAGAGGAAAGAAGTGGAAGAAAGAGGGAGAAGAAGAAAGAGGAAGAGAAGAAGGAAGAAGAAGAGGAGGAAGAGGAGAAGAAGAAGAAAGAGGAAGAGGAGAAGAAGAAGAAAGAGAAATAGAAGGAAGAAGAAGAAGAAAGAGGAAGAGAAGAAGAAGGAAGAAGAGAAGAAGAAGGAAGAAGAGGAGGAGGAGGAGGAGGAGGAGGAGGAGAAGGAAGAAGGAGAAGAAATTATTAAAGGAATGGTGTTTTGTAACAACTCCACTGTAGACTGTCTGACTTACTTGTCGGAGTTATCTTAGCTTCCTTACTGCCCTGTCAAACAAGATGGCCAATTAGCCTCAAGTTGATGCTTGCAGACAGAGTCCTTTTTTAGGAATGTTACATCTTTAGAAAAATCGCCATTACATGTCATATCGAGAGATGATTGTACCTGTGGACAGGGTTCTGGTAACCATTGCACTTAACCGATTCACAGAGCCTCTGTCCACCTCCTGATATCATCTTGTTAAGACGTGTATTGAATGACATCAAAAGGTTCTGCCGGAGCTAGATGGACAAGCACAAGCACAAAACACATAAGTGACAATAGGTGTAAAAAAGTTGCCATGGAAACAAATAACGGCAGAGAGATCTCCGGGCATAGAATGAAGAAGACAGGGAAGACAGGAGTGGCTGTTTAGATTCAAAACGTGTTACAATGCCTGAATGATCCCACACATCCTTGTAAAGAGTTGAACAGGCTAGCACGCTACTCTAGCCACCTCGACGACTCCTCCTCCTCCCTGTCCCAATGTCTACGACTGATTCTCAGAATGCTGCCTGAGATTCAAGCGTTACAATACAATTTACAATATATTTAATTTAGCAAACACTTTTATCCAAAGTGACCTACCGTGTTGGAAAAGGATCACAGCAGTGATTGAATAAGGGTATGAGGCTTGACCAGTGCAGGACATGATTTGAATGGGAAGACAAAAAAAAATAACACAACACACGACACGGTTGGACTAACTCATTCTTAGCTCTCTAGTCTAAGCAATTAGTAAATAATTCTACATACAATAATGAAAGAAAATTGATAAGGGTACTCACAGTGCTTGGAGAGGGTACATTCAATGTTTTATTTATTCTACCTTTATTTAACTTGGCAAGTCAGTTAAAAACAAATTCTTATTTTCAATGACAACCTAGGAACAGTGGGTTAACTGCCTGTTCAGGGGCAGAATGACAGATTTGTACCTTGTCAGCTCGGGGGTTTGAACTTTCAACCTTCCGGTTACTAGTCCAACACTCTAACCACTAGGCTACCCTGCCGCCTCTACACTCTAACCACTAGGCTACCCTACCGCCTCTACACTCTAACCACTAGGCTACCCTGCCGCCTCTACACTCTAACCACTAGGCTACCGTGCCGCCTCTACACTCTAACCACTAGGCTACCTGCCACCTCTACACTCTAACCACTAGGCTACCCTGCCACCTCTACACCCTAACCACTAGGCTACCTGCCACCTCTACACTCTAACCACTAGGCTACCCTGCCACCTCTACACTCTAACCACTAGGCTACCCTGCCACCTCTACACTCTAACCACTAGGCTACCCTGCCACCTCTACACTCTAACCACTAGGCTACCCTGCCACCTCTACACTCTAACCACTAGGCCACCCTGCCACCTCTACACTCTAACCACTAGGCTACCTGCCACCTCTACACTCTAACCACTAGGCTACCCTGCCACCTCTACACCCTAACCACTAGGCTACCTGCCACCTCTACACTCTAACCACTAGGCTACCCTGCCACCTCTACACTCTAACCACTAGGCTACCCTGCCACCTCTACACTCTAACCACTAGGCTACCCTGCCACCTCTACACTCTAACCACTAGGCTACCCTGCCACCTCTACACTCTAACCACTAGGCCACCCTGCCACCTCTACACTCTAACCACTAGGCTACCTGCCACCTCTACACTCTAACCACTAGGCTACCCTGCCACCTCTACACTCTAACCACTAGGCCACCCTGCCACCTCTACACTCTAACCACTAGGCTACCCTGCCACCTCTACACTCTAACCACTAGGCTACCCTGCCACCTCTACACTCTAACCACTGGGCTACCCTGCCGCCCCGGAGAGAGTGGATGAGCGGGCACATGCGACGTGGCTTCAGTTCATGTCAGGAGAGAGTTGACAATGGTAGTGGTCATCACTTCTTAATCAGGGAACAGGGGGGGGGGGGGGGGGGGGGGTAGCAGAAACATTTCATTACAGCTGTGTCATCGTAGGTTTCGACAATGAGTTTAAAAGTTAAACACAGACATCTCAGAATTCCCAAAGTCAAACACAGACTGCGCCATATCGCCCACTTGACACATCAAGAAACGTTCCTGAATATATAAAGCCCTGATCGTCCACATACCTGATGACAACTGCAAGCAGAATGGTGGCGCCAAAGGTCCCAGAGCGGTGGGGCAATTTTTACTCCCTTGGGTACTGGAGTTTTTCCTTATTGTTAACCTATCTAGGAAAATTCTGGACCCTATAAAAAGGTATGACAGTGATTAAATCAGCTGTTAAAAAGGTTTTATATGGGCTATGATGGGACCACCACTCAATTTGCAGCTACCTTATATTGGTTCATATTCGTTATATTTAAGACTAGATTAGGAGGGGGGGGGGGGAGATTTCCTCTACCCAGACACAACAACTGATAGACAATATAACTCACAGGGCTGAGCTTTATGCATGTCTGCAACTTTAAACCTTATAAAGCAATTTACTCACATCTGTCATCACAATTATGTTGATTGATTCATTTCAGTTAATCATTTTGGATTTTAAAAAAACGTATAGACAGCCTAGCCAGCCCAATTCTGAATATAAACTACATTTGATCACATTTACATTTTCTCCTGACACACAAATGGACTATAAATACACGTTACCAATTAGTTCACCCTGACCAGATGGACAGGGTGCATAGACTGTATGCAGCTGCTCTTATTAGTAGCCTACAGTTTATCAGACTGATAAAATTGTCTCGTTTTCATCCCATACAGCATGTCAGATTTCTGATGTTTAGGTGTAGCCTAGCCTGCTGCAACATTTATGTCGTGAGTTTTTGCTGGTGTCTGTCCGGAGTGATTATGTATTACCATGGGCTCCTGAGTGGCTCGACGGTCTAAGGCACTGCATCTCGAGTGCTAGAGGCGTCACTACAGACAGGGTTTGGCCGGTGTAGGCCGTCATTGTAAATACGAATATGTTCTTAACGAACTTGCCTGGTTAAAAAATATATATTTGTTGAATAAGTACTGGAGGAAAGTGGAAAACCTACTAGAGCTTACATGAAAAAATGCGGCGCGTCAACCCCTTCTCTTTAATCTAACTTGTAATGGATGATGCGATTAAGCTATTAAATCATTCAGAATTTTATTCGACATCCCAGAAAAAAGTTTGATATGTTCAGCAAGTAATGCATTATAACATACAATTACCTCAGCAATTACCTCCTTTTAGTTGCCCTTGTTGGCGGCACATTCCCTTTCGTCGTGTCCTCTAACGCGTAATAATCGATGCATATTTTCCCCAGAAGCTTGAATCTGATGTGGCCATTTATTATCTCCCTGCTTTAGTTTAAGCCATTTAGCTGAACGGTCGATGTTCTTCAGGTCACCGTACCCACCTTTTGACCAAGGCTCAGACTTTCCAAAATGCAGGCAAGGACAGCAATACAGGCGGCTTGACAAAAGGCTCCCTGTTAACCAGCTATACTTTTGATACCAGTTGGAATTGAATGCCCTCACCTTTTCAACCTTCTTCATGAAACTGATCTCAGGCAGAGGTCGACGCTCACTTTTAATTCTCACCTTTACCGTGTACCCCAGAGAATGAGAGTGGTTCTTCAACGACAGCCATTCTGGCGGAGAAAACTGCACACTCGCGCTGGTAACGTTAGCTAGCTAACTACTGAAGTTAGCAAGGTACATTTTAAATAAATTACACTAACTGGAAACAAAAAAAAACGTTACAAAACCCCCCCAAAATAATTTGAATATACCTCCTCCAATCTCCTGTAATTTGAAAAAATGTATTTGAATGGAATAATATCCTAAAAATGCTCAACTATCACTCTACACTCCTAATTAAGGTTCAACCTTTTTTTCTTTCAATTCTCACCTAAAATGACATACCCAAATCTAACTGCCTGTAGCTCAGGCCCTGAAGCAATTATATGCATATTATTGGTTCCATTTAAAAGGAAACACTTTGAAGTTAGTGGAAATGTGAAATGAATGTTGGAGAATATAAAGTTGAAGTCAGAAGTTTACATACACTTAGGTTGGAGTCATTAAAACTCGTTTTTCAACAACTCCACACATTTCTTATTAACATACTATAGTTTTGGCAAATTGGTTACGACATCTACTTTGTGCATGTCACAAGTAATTTTTCCAACCATTTTCTACAGACAGATTATTTCATTTATAAATCACAGACATATTATTTCACTTATAATTCACTGTATCACAATTCTAGTCGGTCAGAAGTTTACATACACTAAGTTGACTGTGCTTTAAACAGCTTGGAAAATTCCAGAACATGATGTCATGGCTTCAGAAGCTTCTGATAGGCTCATTGACATCATTTGAGTCAATTGGAGGTGTACCTGTGGATGTATTTCAAGGCCTATCTTCAAAATCAGTGCCTCTTTGCTTGATATCATTGGGAAAATCTAAATAAATCAGCCAAGACCTCAGAAAGTAAATTGTAGTCTGGTTCATCCTTTGGAGCAATTTCCAAACGTCTGAAGGTACCACGTTCATCTGTACAAACAATAGTACGCAAGTATAAACACAATGGGACCACGCAGCCGTCATACCTCTCAGGAAGGAGACGCGTTCTGTCTCCTAGAGATGAACGTACTTTGGTGCAAAAAGTGCAAATCAATCCCAGAACAACAGCAAAGGACCTTGTGAAGATGCTGGAGGAAACAGGTACAAAAATATCTATATCCACAGTAAAACGGGTCCTATATCGACATAACCTGAAAGGCCACTCAGCAAGGAAGAAGCCACTGCTCCAAAACCGCCATGAAAAAGCCAGACTACGGGTTGCAACTGCACATGGGAACAAAGATTTCATTTTTTGGAGAAATGTCCTCTGGTCTGATGAAACAAAAATAGAACTGTTTTGCCATAATGACCATCGTTATGTTTGGAGGAAAAGGGGAATGCTTGCAAGCCCGAAGAACACCATCCCAACCGTGAAGCACGTGGGTGGCAGCATCATATTGTGGGGGTGCTTTGCTGCAGGAGGGACTGGTGCACTTCACAAAATAGATGGCATCATGAGGATGGTAAATTATGTGGATATATTGAAGCAACATCTCAAGACATCAGTCAGGAAGGTAAAGCTTGGTCACAGATGGGTCTTCCCGAATGGACAATGATCCCAAGCATACTTCCAAAGTTGTGGCAAAATGGCTTAAGGACAACAATGTCAAGGTATTTGGGTGGCCATCACAAAGCCCTGACCTCAATCCTATAGAACATTTGTGGGCAGAACTGATACTATTTGAGTGTATGTAAACTTCTGACCAACTGGGAATGTGATGAAAGAAATAAAAGCTCAAATAAATCATTCTCTCTACTATTATTCTAACATTTCACATTCTTAAAGTAAAGTGGTGATCCTAACCTAAGACAGGGAATTTTTACAGGATTAAATGTCAGGAATTGTGAAAAACTGAGTGGAAATGTATTTGGCTAAGGTGTATGTAAACTTCCGACTTCAACTGTAAGTCTATGGAAGGGGGTGAGGCCTACGAGCCTCCTAGGTTTTGTATTGAAGTCAATGTAGCCAGTGGAGGATCGACGCTAGCTGTCCTCCGGCTACACTATGGTGCTACCCTACAGAGTGCTGTTGAAGTTACTGTAGACCTTCATTGCAAAAGTGTATTTTAATAAATTATTTGGTGACATTAATATATTTAGTTTTTATCTAGAAAGGATACATGTTTTAATGTTTCAGTATGTTATTATTATTATTTATGAAAATTATTATTATTTATTTATTTAATTATTTATGAAATTTCACTGTGGAGGATGGTCCTCCCCTTCTTCCTCTGAGGAGCCTCCACTGGTGAATACATTTCTTATGTATAGGTGGCCCCGGAAATGGATCCACTATCCTGGTGTTGCAAGAGCCATGCTTTACACACTGACTGAGTTGACTGAGGACCACGCATTAGGCTTACAAATATGGACTTTCTTTATTGGCAATAGTCAGTGTATTACCTAAACCAGTGTAGCTCTGTAGGGGAATTATTAGTATACTGGATAAAGCCTCTGTCCCAAGTGACACCCTATACCCTGTTTAGAACACGGGTCAAAATTGTGCACTAAATAGGGAATAGGGTGCCATTTGGGACGAATCCTGTTAATTGTGATAATGTCAAGGTGTGTTTCTAGAGAAAAGGCCATCACATGTAATGTGAAAGACAGAGTGAATTATAGGAGCTGGTTTGCACACTTTTATCACGATCTGTCAAAGTAGATTATTACAGACATGAGTGATTCCCTGATTTTCATTTAATCTGCCTCCGAGATGCTACTCACCATTTATGATCTCATATTGTTTTATTGAACATGCATTGTGCCTCTCTGGCAATACCAATTTTTACGGCTCCGCAGTAAATTTCTCCAGTTTTTAGAAATGAAATCTTGTACGGTATTGCTTAAAAATACTTTTGCATATAATACATATGACGGAAGGGGCTTTATAAGGGCTTTAATATTATGGAAGGGGCTTTAATAGGGCGGAAGGGGCTTTAATAGGATGGAAGGGGCTTTAATATGATGGATGGGGATTTAATAGGGCGGAAGGGGCTTTAATAGGGCGGAAGGGGCTTTAATAGGATGGAAGGGGCTTTAATATGATGGAAGGGGCTTTAATATGATGGATGGGGATTTAATAGGGTGGAAGGGGCTTTAATAGGTCGTAAGGGGCTTTAATAGGGTGGAAGGGGCTTTAATAGGTCGTAAGGGGCTTTAATATGATGGATGGGGATTTAATAGGGCGGAAGGGGCTTTAATAGGTCGTAAGGGGCTTTAATATGATGGAAGGGGCTTTAATATGGCGGGAAGGGGCTTTAATATGGCGGAAGGGGCTTTAATATGATGGAAGGGGCTTTAATATGATGGAAGGGGCTTTAATATGATGGAAGTGGTGGAAGTGGCTTTAATAGGGTGGAAGGGGCTTTAATAGGTCGTAAGGGGCTTTAATATGATGGAAGGGGCTTTAATAGGGCGGAAGGGGCTTTAATATGATGGAAGTGGCTTTAATAGGGTGGAAGGGGCTTTAATATGATGGAAGTGGCTTTAATAGGGTGGAAGGGGCTTTAATATGATGGATGGGGATTTAATAGGGCGGAAGGGGCTTTAATAGGTCGTAAGGGGCTTTAATATGATGGAATGGGATTTAATAGGGCGGAAGGGGCTTTAATATGATGGAAGGGGCTTTAATAGGATGGAAGGGGCTTTAATATGATGGATGGGGCTTTAATGTGATGGAAGTGGCTTTAATAGGGTGGAAGGGGCTTTAATAGGTCGTAAGGGGCTTTAATATGATGGAAGGGGCTTTAATAGGGCGGAAGGGGCTTTAATATGATGGAAGTGGCTTTAATAGGGTGGAAGGGGCTTTAATATGATGGAAGTGGCTTTAATAGGGTGGAAGGGGCTTTAATAGGGCGGAAGGGGCTTTAATATGATGGATGGGGCTTTAATAGGGAGGAAGGGGCTTTAATATGATGGATGGGGCTTTAATAGGGCGGAAGGGGCTTTAATAGGTCGTAAGGGGCTTTAATATGATGGATGGGGATTTAATAGGGCGGAAGGGGCTTTAATAGGTCGTAAGGGGCTTTAATATGATGGAAGGGGCTTTAATAGGGCGGAAGGGGCTTTAATATGATGGAAGTGGCTTTAATATGATGGAAGGGGATTTAATATGATGGAAGTGGCTTTAATATGATGGAAGGTGCTTTAATAGGGTGGAAGGGGCTTTAATAGGTCGTAAGGGGCTTTAATAGGGTGGAAGGGGCTTTAATAGGTCGTAAGGGGCTTTAATAGGGCGGAAGGGGCTTTAATATGATGGAAGTGGCTTTAATATGATGGAAGGTGCTTTAATAGGGTGGAAGGGGCTTTAATAGGTCGTAAGGGGCTTTAATATAATGGAAGGGGCTTTAATAGGGTGGAAGGGGCTTTAATATGATGGAAGGGGCTTTAATAGGGTGGAAGGGGCTTTAACGTGATGGAAGGGGCTTTAATAGGGCGGAAGGGGCTTTAATAGGGCGGAAGGGGCTTTAATAGGGCGGAAGAGGCTTTAATAGGGTGGAAGGGGATTTAATAGGGTGGAAGGGGCTTTAATAGGGCGGAAGGGGATTTAATAGGGCGGAAGGGGCTTTAATAGGGCGGAAGGGGCTTTAATATGATGGAAGGGGCTTTAATATGATGGAAGGGGCTTTAATATGATGGAAGGGGCTTTAATATGCAGACATTTAAGCAGTAGCAGTGCGTGGGTAAAATAACTGGGGAAGCCAAGAAAAGAAAAAGCGTGTTGTGATGATTGTGTTGTTTGTTCTTTAACCTCGTAGTTCATATGCCTTGGCACCTTGATATATAGGCCTAAGGCCAAGACAATAAGAAGACACAGTGGCAGAATAAATTCAACTACATCTTTGTAAGGATCGGCATTCCGTCAACGGGACAGTTGTAAATCATGCAGAGCGTTTTGTCAAGATCGCAGATTTCAGAGTAACAACAAATGTCGGAACATAGAAGTGTCTTATATCGTCTGAAAGCTTAAATTCTTGTTAATATAACTGCACTGTCCAATTTACAGTAGCTATTACTGCGAAAAAATGCCATGCTATTGTTTGAGGAGAGCTCCTAACAACAAAACAGTTTTTTCACCGGGATAGGTTCGATAAATTCACTTCTGATTATGAAAGGTGTACTTACATTCTAAAATCTTGCTCTGATTCATCATCCAAAGGGTCTCAGAGATATTATGTGAGATATTATTATGTGTCGTTTTGTTAGATAAAGTCATTTTTCATATCCTAAAAAAGGTCCATATAGCATGCACAATCGATTTTGTATTTCCACTCGTTCAATTTGCAAAGAAAGGAATCTGTGAAAATCTCACCCTAAACGTTGTTTCAACGAGTCAAATCATGTTCGTATCTATTCCTCAGAGATCATAGAAGCTAACAAGACTTCGCTAGTTCATTAGGGTTGTAGTATATCCTATAAGACACCATAATTGGTCAGAGAGCGAAGCCTTCATGGCACGCCGATGACGGGGGCGGCCATCACTAGAACGACTGTATCTTTGTCAAATAAGCACCAATCGGGGTCAAACAAAGCTAGCGAGATAGCCATTGAGCTGGAATTTATGGGAGTATCCAGAAACCATGTATATGTCGTAAGGTGTAGATTCTAACCTTTTAATTTTGGACAAAAATTATAAGGATATTCAGAGTCATATGAAAACTGGTTGTTTTGCAAATGTTGCACTTATAATATGGCTACTAATACTTGGAAAGCTAAATCAAAGTCCAGGCATACAGATTTTACAATATTATTGGCGAAAAATGTAATATGAATGCGAATGTCTCCTTCACGAGTTTCCCAAATGTACCTGGGGACTTCACACTAAAAGTCTTGAGGATCAGTCATACTCCAAGTTATTTATCTGAAACTTTGCACATACACAGCTGCCATCTTGTGGAAACTATCGGAATTACGACCAGAGTGATAGCTATAACAGTGACCTTTCTTTTGCATTTCAAAGATGGTGGTAAAAAAACACAGGTAGTTTTTTTCTTTGTATTTTTTTCTACCATATCTATTGTGTTATATTCTCCTACATTCAATTCACATTTACACAAACTTCAAATTGCGTCCTTTCAAATGGTACCAATAATATGCACATCCTTGCTTCAGGGCCTGAGATACAGGCAGTTAGATTTGGGTATGTCATTTAGGTGAAATTTGAAAAAAAGTGGGGGGGGGGGGGGGGGGGCTATCCCAAGAAGTTTTTTAAGTGCTAGACAACATGACTAAGAAATTCACTTTTTGTGAGAAAATATAAATAATGGGTTGGGTATAATCCAATACAACACAACAGAGTGAAACCCTCTGTATTTTCAAGTTTTGTGGTGGCAGCATCATGTTATGGGTATGCTTATCATCGGCAGGGACTGGGGAGTTTGTCAGAGGAAACCCCATCTCAGTCTTCTGAAAACTTTACCTTGCGATAGTTTTCATTTTTCAGTAAAACAATTACACAGATTTTTATGCAGATGACAAACCAGAATGGATTTCCAAGAGGTATTGAGTGTTCCTCACGGGTCTAGTCTCAGTCCTGACTTAAATATGCTTTAAAAAGAGACAAAGTTTAAATATCACTGTCCATCAATGATCCCCAACCAAATGTAATGAGCTTGAGAAAGTAAAAAAAAATAAAAACTGACTGACCAGGTGAATCCAGGTGAAAGTTATAATATCTTATTCACGTAACTAGATGAGGGGGAGGAGACAGCTTAAAAAATTATTGTTAAGCCTTGAGACAATTTAGAAATGGATTGTGTATGTGTGCCATTTAAAGGGTGAATGGGCAAGATGCAATATTGATATGCTTTTGAACAGGGGTATGGTAGTAGGTACCAGGCACACCGGTTTATGTAAAGAACTCCAAAGCTACTGGGGTTTTCACACTTTTGTGTGTATCAAGAACGGTCCACCACCCAATGCTCATCCAGCCAACTTGACACAACTGTGGGAAGCATTAGAGTCAACATGGGCCACTATCCCTGTGGAGCGCTTTCGACACCTTGTAAAGTCCATGCCCTGACTCAATATTAGGAATTTGTTACCAAATGTTTGGTATACTCAGTGTATGTTGCCCTAAGAGTTGTGCAAAGTTGGTAGAATCGTAATGAAAATTATTCACAGCTTTGATGGCTGTAAAGCTACTTCCACCAAGTATTACCTCAGGGGGTGAAGACTATTATGATATTTATTAAAATAACTTTATTTCCCTTAGAAAATGTGGAGTTGTGTAGATCTGTCAGAAAAAAATATGATTTAATATTTTTTTATATTTCATTTTAAGTCAGCAACAGTAGACTTTCTATAGGCACATACAGAGCCTACGGAAAGTATTCAGACCCCTTGACTTTTTCCACATTTTGTTACGTTACAGCTTTATTCTAAAATGTGTTCTAATGTGTTTTTCCCCCAATATCTATATACACACACACAATCCCTACACACTCCCTAATGATAAAGCAAAAACTGTTTTTTAGAAAATGTAGCTAATTTATTTAAAATGACATAAAATATATATATAACAATGACTTGCAAAATAATTCACCCCTTGGCATTTTTCCTATTTTGTTGCCTTACAACCTTGAATTAAAATAGATTTTTGGGGGGTTTAATTTGATTTACACAAACGAGAAATAAGACTGAAAAACAGAAAACTTGAGTTTGCATAACTATTCAACCCCCCAAAGTCAATACTTTGTAGAGCCACCTTCAGCAGCAATTACAGCTGCAAGTCTCTTGGGGTATGTCTCTATAAGCTTGGCACATCTAGCCACTGGGATTTTTGCCCATTCTTCAAGGCAAAACTGCTCCAGCTCCTTGAAGTTGGATGGGTTCTGCTGGTGTACAGCAATATTTAAGTCATACCACAGATTTTCAAATGGATTGAGGTCTGGGCTTTGACTAGGCATTCCAAGACATTTAAATGTTTCCCCTTAAACCACAGTGTTGATTTAGCAGTATGCTTAGTGTCATTGTCCTACTGGAAGGGGAACCTCAAATCTCTGGAAGAGTGAAACAGGTTTCCCTCCAGAATTTCCCTGTATTTAGCACCATCCATTAATCCTTCAATTCTGACCAGTTTCCCAGTCCCTGCCGATGAAAAACATCCCGAAAGCATGATGCTGCCACCACCATGGTTCACTGTGGGGATGGTGTTCTCGGGGTGATGGGAGGTGTTCAAGCTGTCTACCGACGGTGTTCGGTGTTCTCGGGCGATGAGAGGTGTGGATTTGCGCCAGACATAGCGTTTTCCTTGATGGCCAAAAAGCTCAATTTTAATCTCATCTGACCAGAGTACCTTCTTCCATATGTTTGGGGAGTCTCCCACATACCATTTGGCGAACACCGAACATTTTTGCTTATTTTTTTCTGGCCACTCTTCCGTAAAGCCCAGCTCTGTGGAGTGTACGGCTTAAAGTGGTCCTATGGACAGATATATCACCCTGCATACCACGCTTCTGAAGCTAAGCAGGTTTGGTCCTGGTCAGTCCCTGGATGGGAGACCAGATGCTGCTGGAAGTGATGTTGGAGGGCCAGTTGGAGACACTCTTTCATATGGTCTAAAAAATATCCCAATGCCCGAGGGTAGTGATTGGGGACACTGCCCTGTGTAGGGTGCCGTCTTTCGGGTGGGACGTTAAACAGCTGTCCTGTCTCTCTGCGATCATTAAAGATCCCATGGCACTTATCGTAAGAGTAGGGGTGTTAACCCCGGTGTCCTGGCTAAATTTCCAATCTGGCTATCAAACCATCACGGTCACCTAATAATCCCATTTGCAATTGGCTCATTCATCCCCCTCCTTTCCCCTGTAACTATTCCCCAGGTCGTTGCTGCAAGTGAGAACGTTGTTCTCAGTCAATTTACCTGGTAAAATAACGGATACATAAAAATCCTCCAACCTCCGCTGTGGAGCATCTCCTTCAGGGTTATCATTGGTCTCTTTGTTGCCTTCTCTGATTAATGCTCTCCTGGTCTGTGAGTTCTGGTGGGCGGCCCTTTCTCTTGGCAGGTTTGTTGTGGTGCCGTATTCTTTCAATTTTTTAATAATGGATTTAATGGTGCTCCATGGGATGTTCAAAGTTTCTGATATTTTTTTATAGCCCAACCCTGATCTGTACTTATCCACAACTTTGTCCCTGACCTGTTTGGAGAGCTCCTTGGTCTTCATGATTGCCACTTGCTTGGTGGGGCCCTTGTTTAATGGTGTTGCAGACTCTGGGGCCTTTCAGAACTGGTGTATATATATACTGAGATCATGTGACACTTAGATTGCACACAGGTGGACTTTATTTAACTAATTATGTGACTTCTGAAGGTAATTGGTTGCACCAGATCTGATTTAGGGGTTTCACAGCAAAGGGGGTGAATACATATATACAAGCACCACTTTTCCATTTTTTACTTTTGAGAATTTTTTGAAAGAAGTCTTTTTTTAAAAATTTCACTTCACCAATTTGGACTATTTTGTCCATAATGTCCATTATATGAAATCCAAATAAATAAAAATCCATTTACATCACAGATTGTAATGCAACAAAATAGGAAAAATGCCAAGGGGGGGTTAATCATTTTGCAAGGCACTGTATTAAGACCCTTTACTCAGTATTTTGTTGAAGAACCTATGGCAGTGATTACAACATTGAGTCTTCTTGGGTATAATGCTACAACTTACAGCTGCATTTGGGGAGTTTCTCCCATTCTTCTATGCAGATCCTGTCAAGCTCTGTCAGGCTGGATTTGGAGAATTGCTGCACAGCAATTTTCAAGTCTCTGCAGAGATGTTCGATTGAGTTCAAGTCCGGGCTCTGGCTGAGCACTCAAGGGAATTCAGAGACTTGTCCCGAAACCACTCCTGCGTTGTCTTGACTATGTGCTTTTTAGGCTTTTTGTCCTGTTGGAAGGTGAACCTTCGGTCCTGAACGCTCTGGAGCACGTTTTCATCAAAGATCACTCTGTACTTTTCTCCTTTCATCTTTGCATCGATTTTGACTTGTCTCCCAGTCCCTGCTGCTAAAAAACATCCCCACAGCATGCTGTTGCCACCACTATGCTTCACCATAGTGATGTTGCCAGGTTTCCTCCAGACATGCCACTTGGTATTCAGGCCAAATAGTTCAAGCTTGGTTACATCAGAACAGAGATTCTTGTTTCTCATGGTCAGGAGTCTTTAGGTGCCTTTTGGCAAACTCCAAGCGTGCTGTCATGTGCCTTTTACTAAGAAGTCGCTTCCGCCTGGCTACTACCATGAAGGCCTGATTGGTGGAGTGCTGCAGAGATGGTTGTCCTTCTGGAAGGTTATCCCATCTCCACAGAGGAACTCTAGAGCTCTGTCAGAGTGACCATTGGGATCTTGGTGACCAGGATCTTGGTCATCTCCCCCAATTGCTCAGTTTGGCTTGGCGACCAGCTCTATGAAGAGTTTTGGTGGTTCATAACTTCTTCCATTTAAGAATGATGGTGGCCATTGTGTTCTTGGGGACCTTCAATGCTGCAGGCATTTTTCCTTCCCCAGATCTGTGCCTCAACACAATTCTGCCTCGGAGCTCTACGAACAATGCCTTTGACCTCATGGCTTGGTTTTTGCTCTGACATGCACTGTCAACTGTCGGAATTTACAGGTGTGTGCCTTTCCAAAATCATGTCCAAACTATTGAATTTACCACAGGTGGACTCCAATCAAGTTGTAGAAACATCTCAATGATGATCAATGGAAACAGGATCCACCTGAGCTCAATTTTGAGTCTCATAGTAAAGGGTCTGAATATTTATGTAAATAAAGTTTTTATTTTATTTTTTATATGGGGCATTTTGTGTCGATTGCTGACGAAAAAAATCATATTGAATCCATTTTAGAATGAGGCTGAATACTTTCCGAAGGCACTGTATCTTAATATATTGTTTTCTGTAACCACTTGAGGAGATCCTTAAGTAATGATATTTGCGTTAGCTTTTGGTGACTTCATGTTGCTAGTTGTCAGATGCCCAGTTTCACAACTTACAGTCATTTTACTTCTAATGGGGGACAGACCTAGGACCTGTGAGGGAATCTTCCAATATCAGACTGTTAGTCTAATAAAGTTCTTATGGGGGACAGACCTAGGACCTGTGAGGGAATCTTCCATGTGAGAATACTAGGTTTAATAAATCAAAAGCACATTTTGAACTGATTAAAAGGATGATAAATTAGTCTCAATCCAAAAGTGCGTCCAGACAGGGACCTTTGGGCTCTGTGAATTCAGATCCAACTCTCCTTATTCAATAAGGTTACGATTAAAAGTTTATCAATTGTTAGAAATTGTATGACCATAGAAAATTAGTGTTTTATTCATTCTATTGCATCTGTTTTTGAACTTATGTAAAGAGTTTCATACAGAGTTTCCCAGCTCTCTGCCTTTGCAGCTTCTTGCCACCAAACCAAATTAGATAAATCGCAAACATCAGATTTAACTCGTCATAAATTGAAGTCTGAATCCTGCACCATGAAACACAATAGATAGCTTGCATCCTGATAACACCCTAATCTCCTGTTTTCATGTCAGATAGCTTGCATCCTGATAACACCCTAATCTCCTGTTTTCATCTGTCAGATAGCTTGCATCCTGATAACACCCTAATCTCCTGTTTTCATCTGTCAGATAGCTTGCATCCTGATAACACCCTAATCTCCTGTTTTCATGTCAGATAGCTTGCATCCTGATAACACCCTAATCTCCTGTTTTCATCTGTCAGATAGCTTGCATCCTGATAACACCCTAATCTCCTGTTTTCATGTCAGATAGCTTGCATCCTGATAACACCCTAATCTCCTGTTTTCATCTGTCAGATAGCTTGCATCCTGATAACACCCTAATCTCCTGTTTTCATGTCAGATAGCTTGCATCCTGATAACACCCTAATCTCCTGTTTTCATGTCAGATAGCTTGCATCCTGATAACTTCATGATCACCTGTTTTCATCTGTCAGATAGCTTGCATCCTGATAACACCCTAATCTCCTGTTTTCATGTCAGATAGCTTGCATTCTGATAACACCCTAATCTCCTGTTTTCATGTCAGATAGCTTGCATCCTGATAACACCCTAATCTCCTGTTTTCATGTCAGATAGCTTGCATCCTGATAACACCCTAATCTCCTGTTTTCATGTCAGATAGCTTGCATCCTGATAACTTCATGATCACCTGTTTTCATCTGTCAGATAGCTTGCATCCCGATAACACCCTAATCTCCTGTTTTCATGTCAGATAGCTTGCATCCTGATAACTTCATGATCACCTGTTTTCATCTGTCAGATAGCTTGCATCCTGATAACACCCTAATCTCCTGTTTTCATGTCAGATAGCTTGCATCCTGATAACTTCATGATCACCTGTTTTCATCTGTCAGATAGCTTGCATCCTGATAACACCCTAATCTCCTGTTTTCATGTCAGATAGCTTGCATCCTGATAACTTCATGATCACCTGTTTTCATCTGTCAGATAGCTTGCATCCTGATAACACCCTAATCTCCTGTTTTCATGTCAGATAGCTAGCATCCTGATAACATCATGATCACCTGTTTTCATCTGTCAGATAGCTAGCATCCTGATAACACCCTAATCTCCTGTTTTCATCTGTCAGATAGCTTGCATCCTGATAACTTCATGATCACCTGTTTTCATCTGTCAGATAGCTAGCATCCTGATAACACCCTAATCTCCTGTTTTCATCTGTCAGATAGCTAGCATCCTGATAACACCCTAATCTCCTGTTTTCATCTGTCAGATAGCTAGCATCCTGATAACACCCTAATCTCCTGTTTTCATCTGTCAGATAGCTAGCATCCTGATAACACCCTAATCTCCTGTTTTCATCTGTCAGATAGCTAGCATCCTGATAACACCCTAATCTCCTGTTTTCATCTGTCAGATAGCTAGCATCCTGATAACACCCTAATCTCCTGTTTTCATCTGTCAGATAGCTAGCATCCTGATAACATCCTAATCTCCTGCTTTCATCTGTCAGATAGCTAGCATCCTGATAACACCCTAATCTCCTGTTTTCATCTGTCAGATAGCTAGCATCCTGATAACACCCTAATCTCCTGTTTTCATCTGTCAGATAGCTAGCATCCTGATAACACCCTAATCTCCTGTTTTCATCTGTCAGATAGCTAGCATCCTGATAACACCCTAATCTCCTGTTTTCATCTGTCAGATAGCTAGCATCCTGATAACATCCTAATCTCCTGCTTTCATACAGCAGCAACACCTGTGTTTTATAGAGTCATTCATTGGTTAGTTTGTTCCTTCTCAAGCCTAGATGTTTATCTTTATTGATGTTGCTTGTCTATGAGATATACTGTAGGTTACAGACTGTATGTCGGTTGTATAAGGAGATAAAAGTAATCAGATGATATATTGCCAGATGGTGGTCATTTATATTAAACCATACATTCATCACCTCATAGTGGTCAAAGACAAGACACCCCCCCCCCTCAAGGGTTGGAACAGAACAACCTACAAATGATGAAGATTTGAGCCCACTCGTGCCCTGGGTGGACTTTTACGTTGAAAATATCTCATTAGGGCTAGAAAAGTTATATTTTCTCTCTGGCACAAAGAACTATTAGTTTAGTAGTTATTGGAGCAGTAATACTTGTGAATGATGAAAATGGTCGGTGAACTACAGGCATTGCCCGACTTATCAATTTAATAAATTGGATGATTTTCACCCTGTTAATATATCGTTCAAGGCAAACTCATATTTAATACATGTTTTTATTTCCCTTGGCAAAACTGTGTTTCTTTGATCCCACTGCAAGGCTGTGCATAAAGGATCATAAGGAATTGTGCCATTAGGATCAAAGATCAGCTGGTTACTCATTAAACACACACATGTAGGTCTCTCTGGACAGTCCACACACAAAAAAAGAAAAAAAGATTGTTGGTTAAAATAAGGATGAGAAAATGTATTTGAAAAACCTAATATCCTGATTTTTTTTCTTCTTCTTCGACCTACCAAATAGCTTCTGTGTGTGAATGGTAATAATCAGGCTGTACATTTGGCATGTATCACAAGTCAATCGTCAAAAGCATCATGCTTGTTAGGGTCTGTGCTTGGGGCTAGGAGCAGTTTGGGAAAAGACCAGAGACATTTAAAAACAGTCTTCAATTCAAGTTCTTTGTTTCTAGCCATTTTGAGCCTGTAATTGAACCCACAAACTGATGTAGATATTCCATTAAAAATCAAACGTTTTCAGCTACTATAGTACATGCTCCCTCTCCGGCCTCTAGGTCACCAGGCTGCTCGTTATGGCGCACACCTGTCACCATCGTTACACGCCACCTGCGCATCCTCAGACTCACCTGAACTCCATCATCTCCTTGATTACCTTCCCTTATTGTTTCTGTTTCAGTGTTTAGTCGTGTGTTGTTTGTGCTGTTTGTTTTGTTTTATGTTGCATTTATTTAGAAAAAAACTCCATTTGGTTCCTTCCCCAGGGGTTATTGTTTCTGTTTCAGTGTTTAGTCGTGCATTGTTTGTGCTGTTTGTTTTGTTTTATGTTGCATTTATTTAGAAAAACACTCACTCCCTGAACTTGCTTCCCGACTCTCAGCGCACATCGTTACACATTGACAACATTAACAATGTCTACACTGTATTTCTCATCAATTTGATGTTACTTTAATGGACATTTTTTTAAAAATTTTCTTTCAAAAACAAGGACATTTCTAAGTGACCCCAAACTTCGGAACAGTAGTGTAAATATTTCATAATATCAAGAATATTGTCATTTTGATAGAACAGGTTTCATTCATAAATTGAATTATAATTGTGTTTTTTTTATATAAAGTGCTTGAAATGAATACTTCTATAACTGCACCTTTTCTGCGTGTTATTGAATGTAGCTAGTGCCTTTAATAGGCTCTTTGGAAATATAAGATTGTATGATGAAGTCCTCCATCTTGGGAACTCATCACCTCTAATCCCCCATGTCTTGTTAAATGGCAGCCCAGGAGAGATGGATTGGCCTCTCAAAGCAGATGGTGCCAACAGCAACAGGCAGAGACCCTTCTGATCCACTGCACTAATGATCCTCAACTTAAAACACACACATACACAGACAGACAGACACTCTCATGGTCGGAGAGTTCCTTTTGGCAAACTCCAAGCGGGCTGTCATGTGCCTTTTACTGAGGAGTGGCTTCCGTCTGACCACTCTACAATAAAGGCCTGATTGGTAGAGTGCCGCAGAGATGGTTGTCCTTCTGGAAGGTTCTCCCATGTCCACAGAAGAACTCTAGAGCTCTGTCAGAGTGACCAACGGCTCCTTGGTCACCTCCTTGACCAAAGCCCTTCTCCCCTGATTACTCAGTTTAGCCGTACGGCTAGATCTAGGAAGAGTCTTGGTGGTTCCATTTAAGAATGATGGAGGCCACTGTGTTCTTTGGGACCTTCAACACTGCAGACATTTTTTGGTACCCATCCCCTGATCTGTGCTTCGACACAATCCTGTCTCAGAGCTCTTCAGACAATTCCTTCGACCTCATGGCTTGGTTTTTCCTCTGAAAATGCACTGTCAACTGTGGGACCTTATATAGATAGGTGTGTGCATTTCCAAATCATGTCCAATCAATTCAATTTACCACAAGTGGATTTCAATCAAGTTGTAGAAACAGCTCAAGGATGATCAATGGAAACAGGATGCACCTGAGTTCAATTTCGAGTCTCATATCAAAGCGTTTGAACTCTTCTGTAAATACATGCAATATTTTTATTTTTAATAAATGTGCAAACATTTCTAAAACACTGTTTTTGCTTTGTCATTATAGGGTATTGTGTGTAGATTGATGAGGGGAAAAAATATTTAATCCATTTTAGAATACGCCTGAAACGTAACAAATTGTGGAAAAGTTAAAGGGGTCTGAATACTTTCCGAATGTACTGCAGTATGTCCCCTCGGGCATATTATGACCACATTTGTACCTCTGCCCCCAGCCCATGAACTACGACCACCGTAACCCACCTGTAACCTGTCCATCTTCAGTAACCAGAGTAACCTACCCGTAACCTGTCCATCTTCAGTAACCAGAGTAACCCACCTGTAACCTGTCGATCTTCAGTAACCAGAGTAACCCATCTGTAACCTGTCCATCTTCAGTAACCAGAGTAACCCACCTGTAACCTGTCCATCTTCAGTAACCAGAGTAACCCACCTGCAACCTGTCCATCTTCAATAACCAGAGTAACCCACCTGTAACCTGTCCATCTTCCTGAACCAGCGTAACCCACCTGTAACCTGTCCATCTTCAGTAACCAGAGTAACCCACCCGTAACCTGTCTATCTTCAGTAACCAGAGTAACCCATCTGTAACCTGTCCATCTTCAGTAACCAGAGTAACCCATCTGTAACCTGTCTGTCTTCAGTAACCAGAGTAACCCACCTGTAACCTGTCCATCTTCAGTAACCAGAGTAACCCACCCGTAACCTGTCCATCTTCAATAACCAGCGTAACCCGCCCGTAACCTGTCCATCTTCCTGGTCCAACAGTTTAACCAGGCGCAACCTGTCCATCTTCCTGATCCAGCAGTTTAACCCACCCGTAACCTGTCCATCTTCCTGATCCAGCAGTTTAACCCACCCGTAACCTGTCCATCTTCCTGGTCCAACAGTTTAACCAGGCGCAACCTGTCCATCTTCCTGATCCAGCAGTTTAACCCACCCGTAACCTGTCCATCTTCCTGATCCAGCAGTTTAACCCACCCGTAACCTGTCCATCTTCCTGATCCAGCAGTTTAACCCACCCATAAACTGTCCATCTTCCTGATCCAGCAGTTTAACCCACCCATAACCTGTCCATCTTCTCTTTATGAACTAGAGTAACCCACCTGTAACCTGTCCATCTTCCTGAACCAGCAGTAACCTTTCCATCTTCCTGAACCAGCAGTTTAACCAGCTGTAACCTGTCCATCTTCCTGAACCAGCAGTAACCTGTCCATCTTCCTGAACCAGCAGTTTAACCATCCGTAACCTGTCCATCTTCCTGAAACAGCAGTTTAACCAGCCGTAACCTGTCCATCTTCCTGAACCAGCAGTAACCTGTCCATCTTCCTGAACCAGCCGCAACCTGTCCATCTTCCTGAACCAGCAGTAACCTGTCCATCTTCCTGAACCAGCCATAACCTGTCCATCTTCCTGAACCAGCAGTTTAACCAGCCGTAACCTGTCCATCTTCCTGAACCAGCCGTAACCTGTCCATCTTCCTGAACCAGCCGTAACCTGTCCATCTTCCTGAACCAGCAGTAACCTGTCCATCTTCCTGAACCAGCCATAACCTGTCCATCTTCCTGAACCAACAGTAACCTGTCCATCCTCCTGAACCAGCAGTAACCTGTCCATCTTCCTGAATCAGCAGTAACCTGTCCATCTTCCTGAACCAGCAGTAACCTGTCCATCTTCCTGAACCAGCCGTAACCTGTCCATCTTCCTGAACCAGCAGTAACCTGTCCATCTTCCTGAACCAGCCATAACCTGTCCATCTTCCTGAACCAGCAGTTTAACCAGCCGTAACCTGTCCATCTTCCTGAACCAGCAGTTTAACCAGCCGTAACCTGTCCATCTTCCTGAACCAGCCGTAACCTGTCCATCTTCCTGAACCAGCCGTAACCTGTCCATCTTCCTGAACCAGCAGTAACCTGTCCATCTTCCTGAACCAGCCGTAACCTGTCCATCATCCTGAACCAGCCGTAACCTGTCCATCTTCCTGAACCAGTGTTATACTAAGACCATTGTTCAAGTGAGCCATGACGGAGAGGAAAGGTGTTTACTTTCCAAATGGCACCCTATTTCCTTAATAGTGCACTACCTTTTCACCGGTCCGTAGCAGCTATATAGGGAATAGAGTGCTGTTCGGGACACACCAGGTGATTCAGTAGCACGTCACTGAAACTAGTAGCCTGGAGCGCCAGGCAGCAAAAAGATGAATTCCAACAGATTTATTTCAAACACAGATCGATACCTCCGGAGTTTCCTTTTTGTTTTTGTCTCAATCAAAGGCATCAATGAAACAAAAAAGTCATGATTTAGTTATTACCACCCTGATTGGCTGGCTAGCAGTGTGATTAACAGTGATAACTCAGTAGAATCAATAGAGAACCAGCCCTAGTCTCTTTCCCAAATAGCACCCTATTCCCTATATAGTGCACTACTTTTGATAGGTCAAAGGCAGTGCACTATATAGGGAATAGGGTGCCATTTGGGACTCAGGTCTAATGTTAATTTAGGAGCAGTGGCTTAATCAGACTCTGAATAATAGGGTCCCACAGTTCCAGTTTTAGTGAGGCCTTTTTGTTCTCTGAGATTGTTCGGCAAGGGAACAGAAACTAATTTGCTCAAATGAAGAATGTCTTGCAAGCATAAATCATGTTTCCTAATTCCTTTACTAATGCCACATAACGCAAACTGTCTGCTGTTTAAAGATCACACACTAGAGACAATAACAGAAGTTCACAGTGCTGATCACACACTAGAGACAACAACAGACAGTACAGCACAATGCCACTGTTTGAGGTACAATCATTTTACGTATCAATTACTATAATTTAAATTCATTTAATTATGTTAAGTCACTGTATCTGTTATCACATTATAAGCTTGGTGGTTAAAGCCCTAAATGCTGATTGGCTGACATCGGACCGTGTACCCCAGGTATGACAAAACATGTATTTTTACTGCTCTAATTACATTGGTAACCAGTTCATAACAGCAATAAGGCACGAGGGGGATGTGGTATATGGCCAATATACCATGGAAAAGGGCTGTATCCAGTACCATGTTAGTCACTGTACCATGTTAGTCACAGTACCATGTTATATCACTGTACCATGTTAGTCACAGTACCATGTTAGTCACAGTACCATGTTATATCACTGTACCATGTTAGTCACAGTACCATGTTAGTCACAGTACCATGTTATATCACTGTACCATGTTAGTCACAGTACCATGTTAGTCACAGTACCATGTTATATCACTGTACCATGTTAGTCACAGTACCATGTTAGTCACAGTACCATGTTATATCACTGTACCATGTTAGTCACAGTACCATGTTAGTCACAGTACCATGTTATATCACTGTACCATGTTAGTCACAGTACCATGTCATATCACTGTTAAGTCACAGTACCATGTTATATCACTGTTAGTCACAGAACCATGTTAGTCACAGTGCCATGTTATATCTCTGTTAGTCACAGTACCATGTTATATCACTGTTAGTCACAGTACCATGTTATATCACTGTTAGTCACAGTACCATGTTATATCACTGTTAGTCACAGTACCATGTTATATCACTACCATGTTAGTCACAGTACCATGTTATATCACTACCATGTTAGTCACAGTACCATGTCATATCACTACCATGTTAGTCACAGTACCATGTCATATCACTGTTAAGTCACAGTATCTACTCACGTTATGGCACTGTAAACACAAAGTAGTAAATTCACAAAACACAATATTTTCCACAATGTTTGTGCACAACCTACAACAATGACTTTAAACATTGAGATCACACACAGCCATACCCAGTACACACCTTAAACCCCTTCAGTCTCAAGGTGTTGCTACTGGCATCAACCCCCTGGAGAGGGTTTGACATTTTAGCTGTGTGTCTGAGGGTTCTGGTTTGTCTGAGGCCAGCAGCAGTACAGAACCATCACATTATATGGCACACCATATTTCATTAAAGAGGAATTACACTCAAATCTAAATTTGTTCGTTTTCTTCCAGACCTAATTTCGATTTTAATTTAATATAATTTAAGCTTCGACGTAGACTAAAAAAAATCAAGTATATTTGTTTCTCAATGAATAATTGTAATTTTGAAAGTAAATTCAATTGATTGGACATGATTTGGAAATACACACACGTCTGTATAAGGTCCCACAGTTGACAGTGCATTTCAGAGCAAAAACCAAGCCATGAGGTCAAAGTAAATGTCCGTAGAGCTCTGAGACAGGATTGTGTCAAGGCACAGATCTAGGGAAGGCTAACAAAAAATGTCTGCAGTATTGAAGGTCCCCAAGAACACAGTGGCCTCCATCATTCTTAAATGGAAGAAGATTGGAACAACACAGAATCTTCCTAGTGCTGGCCACCTGACCAAACTGAGCAATCAGGGAGAAGGGCTTTGGTCAAGGAGGTAACAGAGCTCTAGAGATCCTTTGTGGTCATGGGAGAACCTTCCAGAAGGACAACCATCTCTGCAGCACTCCACCAATAAGGCCTTTTTTTGTAGAGTGGTGTCCCTCCTCAGTAGAAGGCACGTGACAGCCCGCTTGGAGTTTGCACCTAAAGGACTCTCAGACCAACAAAAACAAAGATAGGAAACAAGAAACAAGATTCTCTGGTCTGATTGTGACACCCTTATCTGTTTCACCTGTCCTTGTGATTGTCTCCACCCCCTTCCAGGTTTCGCCCATCTGTGTATTTATACCAGTGTTCTCTGCTTGTCTGTTGCCAGTTCATCTTGTTTGTCAAGTCAACCAGCGTCTTTGTTATCAGCTCCTGGTTTTCCCAGTCTCTCTTTTTTCTCTCCCTCCTGGTTTTTGACCCTTGCCTGTCCTGACTCTGAGCCCACCCGCCTGACCACTCTGCTTGCTCCTGACCCTGATCCTGCCTGCCGACCTTTGCCCCACCTCTGGATTGTTGACCTCTGCCTACCCTGACCCTGAGCCTGCCTGCTGACCTGTACCTTTGCCCCATCTCTGGTTTACTGACCCCTGCATGCCTTGACCTCTCTATTGCCTGCCCCTGTTGGACATTTAAACCACTGTCAATTTGACATGTCTGCATCTGGGTCTTACCTTGATTCCTGTTTCTGATTAAACCAAGATTGAACTCTTTGGTCTGAATGCCAAGCGTCACGTCTGGAGGAAACCTGGCACCATCCCTACGGTGAAGCATGGTGGTGGCAGCATCATGCTGTGGGGATGTTCTTCAGTAGCAGGTTCCAGAAGACTAGTCAGGATCGTGGGAAAGATGAACGGAGCAAAGTACGGAGAGATCCTTGATGATAACCTGCTCCAGAGTGCTCAGGACCTCAGACTAGGGGGAAGGTTCACCTTCCAACAGGACAACGACCCTAAGCACACAGCCAAGACAACACAGGAGTTGTTTCTGGACAAGTCTCTAAATGTCCTTGAGCAGTCCAGCCAGAGCCTGGACTTGAACCCGATCTAACATCTCTGGAGAGAACTGAATATAGCTGTGCAGCGACGTTCCCCATCCAACCTGACAGAGCTTGAGAGGATCTGCAGAGAAGAATGGGAGAAACTCCCCAAATACCAGGTGTGCCAAGCTTGTAGCGTCATACCCAGTAGCACTCGAGGCTGTAATCGCTGCCAAAGGTGCTTCAACAAAGTACTGAGTAAAGGGTCTGAATACTTATGTAAATGTGATATTTCATTTTTTTATTTTTTGTTAACGAATTTGCAAAAATGTCCCAAAAACAGTTTTGCTTTGTCATTATGGTGTATTGCGTGTAGATTGATGAGTAAAAAAAACAACAATGTAATCAATTTTAGAATAAGGCTGTAAAGTAACAAAATGTGGAAAAAGTCAAGGGGTCTGAATACTTTCCAAATGCACTGTAAGTCAGGAGGATTGGCATGGTTTTGTGTGAGATGGTCAGACAGGTAAACAGTGAGGTGCGGCCAGGCTGTTAACACATGGCCAAGCACTCAGCCAGAGAGATTAATGGTTTTGACTGTGTGGCATCAGAGTGACTGAAGATCAGTAAAAACGTAATTGGGTTGAGCCATATATGGGCATAGTCAGACAGCTGCTCATAGCAGGAGCCAATCCCACACTGTCTTCATCCCTGACACACTTCCAGTGGTTCTTTAGGTAAAGATTATCACGTCCAGAAACAGAGGAAATGCCTTAATAAACACACCAAAAACATATTTTTCATTATTTTGAAGAACAAGTTAACATTTAGCAACATTTCAAACGATAATGTGCTAGTGCTGTGCAATTAATTGAAATGTCAGTTATTTTAAATTTTTTAAATAACTAACTGACTGATGTTGGTTGAATTTTTTTTTTTTTTTTGTGAACTCAATGCCGCTCATTGCACAGTTTCTCTAGAGACAAATCAGATCCAGGCCAAACTGTTTGTTGTAGTAAGGAGTTGTAGTTTCCAACAGGTGAATATTTTACATAGTTTAGCACAAAAAAACTTGGTACTTTACTACAATGCCGGTCTGTGTGTTTTTTTTATATAGCTCCTACGGAAGAGACGAAATAATGTGTGGATTGTGAGGGGATGTGGTGAGCAGTTGTTGCTTTGGGAGGAATCTCTACCAAGATCTAAGTGTTTGATATCTATTCAGAAGTCATAAAAGTATGACTTATTTACTTTGAAGAACTACAAAATAGTGATTTCTGTCAGACAGAACACAGGCAACATCTTCATATTAAATATGAGATGATGACTTGGAATCAAATCGTAAAGTCATCAAATAAAACAAATGGAAATTGTACACAACGACTGAAATGTATTAAAGTAATGGGAATCAATGACGGTGAATAAATGATAAGTAACAAAGGACAGTCACTGCCATCATGACACTCTTACCTACACAATGCACATTTTAAAAAACAAATGAAAAATAAAAAAAACGATTTTTTTGAAATGTATGTATCAAACCGAAATCGAACAGACCTCAAAAATATCTAATTGCTCAGCACTACTTGTTGTTCTTTATAAAAAAATATTTAAAAAAAGAATATATAGATGAACAGATTCTCTACAAAAGGGCACTTATCAAATATTGCATGTTCTGCCTCGGGAACATATGCAGAACTAGTGCTGCTTCTAAGGATACTTCCACTGTGAATGAGAGTCAAGATAAACTTTTGCTGCCAAGTACTCAACACTTCCAGTTCTGCCTCCACCCCTGAACTCTTTTGACATCTACGTGCTCCTCTAATTCCACCAAAGTCCTGTGGCAGATGTTATGAAATCATGTAAATTTATTGGTGACATTGAGACACATTTTTTCCCCTTCTTTGCGATTCAAATGAGTGTCACCCTGCTTCCTCACCCTGCTTCGACGCTAAACGGTTCACGTATTGGTTGGCAGTGGCAGCCTCTCAGCCGCTCCACCAACAGCTGTGACCCCTTGCAGGAAGTCAGGCATCCCACTTCCTGTAGCAAGCTGTGCCACTGGCTCATGGCCGGGGATGGCATTCTAATTGGTGTCCTCTCACCTTTGAAACCGCGATGCGAAATCTCTGACAGTTCTTGGCAGCAGGAAGACTTCAACTGTCCTTGAAGAAAAGACAAAAAAAAAAAGTCCGATCAGATGCAAATAGAAGTTAAAACATTCAAAGACAAAGTGTTTTAAAGGAAAAGTAACGTTGAAGGAGGTTGTGGAGACTACAGAGGAGACTACAGAGGAGACTACAGAGGAGACTACAGAGGAGACTACAGAGGAGACTACAGAGGGTGGACTAGGCAACTGAAAGGAGAGAGGTGAGAAGGAACTGGCTCATACCGACGTTTGTCAGATGGGTCGAAGATATTGACCGGCTCCTTTAAATTAGGGCTTTATTCAAACCGTAGAGTTGAAGATCCTGTTTATAGCACGATTGACAATTAAAAGGCAATGTTCCCGCGGTCGCAGAGACTGCATTCGACGGTAAACGCAGCACAACGTCAGTACTATTAGAAATGACCTTAACATTTTGACACTGATCTTCATGCGATACGGATTGAATCCACACCTTATTTGGTTTCATCTCTGCTAGTGGTTAGAATCCCTAAATCACTCTGTTATGCAAATAAATAAGATAATTTTCACTGTGTATTATAAGAGAGGATTAAACGTTGGGAATCAGGTGTAAGTGGAATTTAACAATTCAACGTCATCATCTACACCTTGTACATCTTCGGCTGTCCCTATATGAGACCTCCAGTTAGAACCCTTTTGGGTTCCCTCTGTGGAAAGGGTTCTATACGGGTTCTATACGGAACCCAAAAGGGTTCTACCTGAAAAAGGGTTCTACCCGGAACAAAATAGGGTTATTCAAAGGGTTCTCAAACGAGCACAGCAAAATAACCCTTTTAGGTTCTAGATAGCAAAAATGTTTCTAAGAGTGTAGTGTAGGATTGATGGCTGGTTCTGTTCACTTTAGAAGGCCTGAATGTGTGATTTATCTGTGTGCGCTGACGAGTAGAATCAACAGCATCAACAACAATGCCCCTCCTATCCTAAATCAAATCACATGTTATTGGTCACATACACGTGTTTAGCAGATGTTATTGCGGGTGTAGCGAAATGCTTAAACATGTTTAGGGTAAGTAATGATTTGGTTCTGTATAAACCAATAAACCTTCTAATAAAAATACAATTACAAAGAAAAGTATTTGAATTAAAAGTAAAAGTAATGTAAACACAACCTTTAGTTGATGTTTTACAGGAGTAGATACACATCAATTAGTTTAGCAACGAGCAGGGTAAATAATACGGGGATTAAAGTTACACGGAATAATCATAACGTGTCACTACATTATCGTTTACATTATGTTTACATCCTCATCTTCACAGTACATCGCTTGGCGTCAGTCACAAACAATTAACACATGCGATTTAAGTATCTACGGCACATTGAAGGGATATCAGAGATGTAAAAAATAAAAAATAAAAGGGGATTTAATATCAACTACACTGTCTGCACTTTGTACTTTATCAGATGGTGCACTGGGGGAAAAGAACACTATCTACTCTGTTAAGAGGAAGCCCTTGGGTATCAAACATCTTAAATGTCAGAGCCAGGCTAAATTTAAAGAGTAAATTATTCATGTGACCCCGGCAGAGGCAGAACGGGAGGTTACCGCCAAGACTCATAAGCAGAGGGGTGAAAACTGACAGCAAAGCAGCACCAGAGAACACGTGTCACAAATGGCATCCTATTCCCTATTAAGTGCACTACTTTTGACCAGATCCCTATGGCATTCCCTATGGGCCCTGCTTAAAAAGTAGTGCACTAAATAGGGAATAGGGTCCCATTTGAGACCACACAATAGTCTTCAGAACCCGGTTTAGAGAGGGAGGGTGGGGCGGGGGGGGGGGTTCAGCGTTTCAGCAGCTGTTACAGCAAGCAGGGGGAGTGACCTGCTCACTAAACCATAAATAAGTGTTGGATAATATGCAGAAGGGTTATCTCTAAGAAGAGTAGTAGTACTTGGAGTTATGGTGGCACCTTGGGAGGTGATGACTGGAGATGAGAGGCGTTTTGAAAGACTTGTTTTGGTAATCAGTGGATGTATTGGAGGGGGAGTGGTTTCACCTCTCCTAGGCAATCAGCAATTAGTACAGGGAGGTGGGCTCTCCATCTCTCCTAGGCAATCAGCAATTAGCACAGGGAGGTGTGCTCTCCACCTTTGCTAGGCAATTAGCAATTAGTGTTAGTACTTCAGTCTCCCTTGGTTTATCAGCAGCAGGTTTGTTGCAAAATTGTGACGGTTCTGTTGAGTTGGTGAAGGGAGAAGAGAGCGAGGCTCCTCACTTCATTATCTTATCGAGTTGTTTTATGATCATCTCATTTTGCAGCTTTGTCAACTGTCTTTTCTATACCTGTTCACTCCTCTCCCTGTAGGCTTTACAGACACTCCCCACCCTTGGCTGCAACCCTTCTAATTTGGTGTACCCTGCGCTCACTGCCCATGTGGAATTCCTGGTCTTTGGCAACATTTGGAACTGCAGATCTGCAGGTCAGGAACACTTAATTCATCTCAGCCTACGCTGCCCTTCAGTGCCTTTTATTTTTTTGGGGCCCTGATGGAAACATGGATCACCCCAGAGAACACTGCTACTCCAGGTAGCCTTCATCTGATGACGTTTTCTCTCATAGTCCGAGAGTATCTAGTCGATGTGGTGACGGCACAGGTCTACTTATTTCTCTGGAGACTCTCTTCTCTCCCTCTCTCAACTGTCCATCTATCGCCCACCAGGTGCCCTGGGAGAGTTCCTCGATGAGCTTGACACCTTGATAAGCTAATTTCCCAACGATGGCTCACCATTCTTCGTACTTGGCGACTTGAATCTGCCGACGTCTGGCTTTTTTAAAATTCATTTTTTTACCCTTCCTTTCCTCTTTTGACCTCACCCTTTCCCAATCCCCTCCCACTTTCCCAGTCTCCTCCCACTTTCCCAGTCCCCTCTAACTCACAAGGCATGCAATACACTTCACCTAGAGAACACGTGGGGTTGGTTTACTAGAGGCTGTTCACCTACTAATCTCGCTGCAAACCCCCACTCCAGGTCTCTGATCACTACTTTGTTTTCCTTTTCTGTCTATCTTTCCTCCAACCCTAATCACTCAGCCCCTACCCAGATGGTCATACGCCATCGCAATCTTCTCTCTCCCACTCTCTCCTCATCTATCCTATCATCTCTCCCTTCTGCTAAATCCTTCTGTCTCCTGATTCTGCCTCTTCGACCCTACTCTCCTCCCTTTCCTCATCCTATGACTTGCACTGTCCCCTTTCCCCCCGGCCGGCTCGGCCCACCTTTCCTGCTCCGTGACTGACTCATTGCCCTGGGGGAGTTTACAGGACAAAGCTGCGGGCAGCTGAGTGAAAAACGGAGGCCCTATCGTCCTTTCACTCCATCGTCTGAACCTTCTCTTCCTCTGTATCTGCTGCTAAAGCCACTTTCTACCACTTTAAAGACAACTTCTCTATGCATTGACCTTTCTCCCCTCTCTACCAGATGACCTCCTGCGAATAGTGAGGTCTGACTGGCCGACAACCCCCATCCACCTCCCTTCTACAGACCATCTCCTGAGACCTTCTCCCATTTTCCTCACTTCCCTCATCAACTCATCCCTGACCATTTGTGGCGTCCCCTCTGACTTTAAAATGGCCTGAGCCGCTCCCCTCAAGAAACCAACACTTGACTCCTCTGACGTCAAACTATAGACCTGCCTTCCTTTTCTTTCCAAAACACTTGAGCATGCTGTCTCTGATCAACTTTCTCGTTATCTCTCTCAGAATGATCTTCTTGATCCTATCCAGGCAGGCTTCAAGACGGGTCACTCAACCGAGACTGCAAGGTAGGAAGCCTAGTGGTTAGAGCGTTGGGCCAGTAACTGGAAGGTTGCTGGATCGAATCTCAGAGCTGACAAGGTAAAAATCTGATCTGCCCCTGAGCAAGGCAGTTAACACACTGTTCCCCCGGGCGCCGACGACGTGGATGTTGATATAAGGCAGCTTCAGAGGGGTTGGGTTAAAACATGGAAAACACGTACAACTGAAACAACTAACTAGATATCCCTTTCGTTTCTATTTGTCACGGGGGGGATCTCCGCATTGCCAAAGCCGTCTCTCTCCTCTGTTCTCATCCTCCTAGATCTCTCTCTCCTCTGTTCTCATCCTCCTAGATCTCTCTCTTTCTCCTCTGTTCTCATCCTCCTAGATCTCTCTCTTTCTCCTCTGTTCTCATCCTCCTAGATCTCTCTCTCTCTCCTCTGTTCTCATCCTCCTAGATCTCTCTCTCTCCTCTGTTCTCATCCTCCTAGATCTCTCTCTCTCTCCTCTGTTCTCATCCTCCTAGATCTCTCTCTCTCTCCTCTGTTCTCATCCTCCTAGATCTCTCTCTCTCTCTCTCCTCTGTTCTCATCCTCCTAGATCTCTCTCTCTCTCCTCTGTTCTCATCCTCCTAGATCTCTCTCTCTCTCCTCTGTTCTCATCCTCCTAGATCTCTCTCTCTCTCCTCTGTTCTCATCCTCCTAGATCCTCTCTCTCTCCTCTGTTCTCATCCTCCTAGATCTCTCTCTCTCTCCTCTGTTCTCATCCTCCTAGATCTCTCTCTCTCTCCTCTGTTCTCATCCTCCTAGATCTCTCTCTCTCTCTCCTCTGTTCTCATCCTCCTAGATCTCTCTCTCTCTCTCTCCTCTGTTCTCATCCTCCTAGATCTCTCTCTCTCTCTCTCCTCTGTTCTCATCCTCCTAGATCTCTCTCTCTCTCTCTCCTCTGTTCTCATCCTCCTAGATCTCTCTCTCTCTCTCTCCTCTGTTCTCATCCTCCTAGATCTCTCTCTCTCTCTCTCCTCTGTTCTCATCCTCCTAGATCTCTCTCTCTCTCTCTCCTCTGTTCTCATCCTCCTAGATCTCTCTCTCTCTCTCTCCTCTGTTCTCATCCTCCTAGATCTCTCTCTCTCTCTCTCTCCTCATCTGTTCTCATCCTCCTAGTCTCTCCTCTCCTCTCCTCTCTCCTCCTCTGTTCTCATCCCTCCTAGATCTCTCTCTCTCTCCTCTCTCCCTCTGTTCTCTATCCTCCTAGATCTCTCTCTCTCTCTCTCCTCTGTTCTCATCCTCCTAGATCTTCTCTCTCTTCCTCCCTCTCTCTCTCCTCTGTTCTCATCCTTCCTAGATCTCTCCTCTCTACTCTCTCTCCTCCTGTTCTCATCCTCCCTAGAATCTCTCTCGTCTCCTCTCCTCTGTTCCTCATACCTCCTAGATCTCTCTTCGTTCTCTCTCTCTCTGTCTCATCCTCCTAGATGCTCTCTCTCTCTCTCTCCTCGTTCTCACATCCTCCTAGATCTCTCTCTCTCTCTCCTCTGTTCTCATGCCTCCTAGATCTCCTCTCCTCTCTCTCCTCTGTTCTCATCCTCCTAGATCTTCTCTCCTCTCTCTCTCCCTCTGTTCTCATCCTCCTAGATCTCTCTCTCTCTCTCTCCTCTCTCCTCTGTTTCTCAATCCTCCTAGATCTCGCTCTCTCTCTCTCCTCTGTTCTCATTCCTCTCCTAGATCTCTCTCTCTCTCTCCTCCTCTGTTCTCATCCTCCTAGATCTCTCTCTCTCTCTCTCTCCTCTGTTCTCATCCTCCTAGATCTCTCTCTCTCTCTCTCTCCTCCTGTTCTCATCCTCCTAGATCTCTCTCTCTCTCTCTCCTCTGTTCTCATCCTCCTAGATCTCTCTCTCTCTCTCCTCTGTTCTCATCCTCCTAGATCTCTCTCTCTCTCTCCTCCTCTGTTCTCATCCTCCTAGATCTCTCTCTCTCTCTCTCCTCTGTTCTCATCCTCCCTAGATCTCGCTCTTCTCTCTCTCCTCCTCTGTTCTCATCCTCCTAGATCTCTCTCTCTCTCTCTCTCTCTCTTCTCCTCTGTTCTCATCCTCCTAGATCTCTCTCTCTCTCTCTCTCTCTCTCTCTCTCTCTCCTCTGTTCTCATCCTCCTAGATCTCTCTCTC